>NC_037676.1:144124490-144187357 GCF_003255815.1 Theropithecus gelada
TGTTGTGTGTGAGTGTGTGGGAGACAGTGTGTTGTGTGTGTGTGGGAGACAGTGTGTTGTGTGTGAGTGTGTGGGAGACAGTGTGTTGTGTAAGTGTGTGGGAGACAGTGTGTTGTGTGTAAGTGTGTGGGAGATAGTGTGTTGTGTGTGTGTGGGAGAGTATGTTGTGTGTGTGGGAGACAGTGTGTTGTGTGTGAGTGTGTGGGAGACAGTGTGTTGTGTGTGAGTGTGTGGGAGACAGTGTGTTGTGTGTGTGGGAGACAGTGTGTCGTGAATGTGTGTGAGCATGGTGTGTGTGTGAGACATTGTGTTGTAAGTGTGTGGGAGACTGTGTGGTGTGTGTGTGTGTGTGTGGGAGACAGTGTATTGTGAGCATGTTGGTATCTATGATGGTTAATACTGAGTGTCAACTTGATTGGATTGAAGGATGCGAAGTATTGCTGCTGGGTGTGTTTGTGAGAGTGTCGCCAAAGGAGTGGTTTGCCAGGGGCTCTGGGGCCTTCGGCCACAGACTAAAGCGCCCCGTCCATGTCCCTACTTTTGAAGTTTGGGGACTGGGACTGGCTTCCTGGCTCCTCAGCTTGCAGACGGCCTGTTGGGGGACTTCACCTTGTGATTGTGTGAGTCAGTTCTCCCAATCAACTTCCCTTTACATACATCTATCCTATTAGTTCTGTCCCTCTAGAGAACCCTCATGCGGTATGTGTACATGCGAATGTGTGTGTGAGAGAGTGTGTGGTGTGTATGTGTGAAGAATGTGTCAGCTTGTGAGTGTGTCAGCACATGTGAGTGAGTGTGTGGGGTGTGTCAGCACGAGAGAGTGTGTGTATATGTGTGTGAAAGCATGTTTTGTGTGTGTGTGTGAGCATGTTGGTGTCTGTATACATGTGAGTGTGTGAGTGTGTGGTGTGTGTGTCAGCATGGGAGAGTGAGTGTGTGACTTTCTGTATGAGAGCATGTTTTGTGTGTGTGCATGAGCATGTTGGTGTATGTATATGTGTGAGTGTGTGAGAGTGTGTGTGTCAGCATGGGAGAGTGTGTGTGTGTGACTGTGTGTGTGAGAGCGTGTTTTGTGTATGTGGGTGAGCACGTTGTGTGTATATCTATCAGTGTGCAATGTGCGAGTGCGAGTGTGTCAGCATGTGAGTGTGTGAGTGTATGGGTGTGTACCTGCTCGTGTCCCCTGATGTGCTCAGCGTGGAGAAGCAGCGTCCCCTTCCATCTGAAGGGCAGCTGGGAAGGGCCTACAGTACGGCCTAGTTGTTCACGATGCATGTTTAGTGTGAAAGGCCGCACATGTCCTGCAGTTGAGGAACTCAAGTTTTTCTTGGCCTATCATTTCTCAAGCATCACTATTAAACTTGATTTTTTTTTTTTTTTTTTTTTTTTTTGGCAACAACAGAAATCCCACCAGGCTTGAGTGCCGGGAAGAGCCCAGAAACCCCACAGTAGTTATAAACCTGCTACGCACCAGGCACTGCCCATCTAGCATTTTATCCACCCCTAGCCAAACCCTGAAAGGGCCACTTCCGTCTTGGGGTGGATGCTGACAATCAAACAGGTGGCGTATGCAAGGTCACTCTGCCCACAGGCGGCAGGCAGAATTCTTCCCGGGCCCTCAGATGGAAAGTTCCCCAACCAGCCACCGCCTCTGCCATCCGAGAAGCCAGTGCTATACTCGGGGAGGCCCCTCGCTTTCCCCCGGCCTCCACCTGTGGTCCGAGGAGGAGGATCGAGCACCCTCCACAGACCCAAGAGGGAGCAGGTCCGGAGTGTGAGTGATGGAGCTCCACACACCTGCAGTGGCAGGGCCAGGCCCTCCTTCCCAGGCTCCTGCATCCTTGGCCCAGCCTCCCGCTCCGCCGTGCCACGGCCCAGCCTTCCCCAAGGCCTGACACGGGCTCAGCCAGCCGGGAGCTGTCCTACACGGCAGCCACCAGCAGATGTGGGGCTCACACTAAAGCGAAAACTCATTCAAATTAGATGCAGTTGAGAATCCCCCTCTTCAGACGCACTTGCCACATGGCGAAGGTTCACAGCCCCACCGGGCAGTGGCTGACACAGAACACGGCCGGCGTCCAGAGGGATCCTCGGGTCTGCTCTACAGCAGGCCGGGCACGCTTTGCTCAGAGGCCCATGCCGCAGAGGTCCAGTCTCAGCAGACTGTCACCACCACCCATTGCCACCCTGGGAGAGCAAAGGCCCTAGTTGAAGGCAGGAGACAAACTGCTGGGTGAGCTGAGTGCCAGAGAACCTTGATGCGCAAACACAGGTGTGGCTGGGTCTGGTCCACTGGCCGGCGCTGCTGGGTCCCTGCCCTGGACTGAAGTCATTCCAAAGTGGGAAATAGAAATGATGGAAGCAGATTCTAAACTAACATTCACCTTTCTAGAGTATCCAAAACCTCTCCATCTCTGGAATACAGCTCCCCACGCTGTCTCTTATACTGTTTTTTTTTTTTTTTTGAGACCAAGTCTCAGTCTGATGCCCAGGCTGGAGTGCAGGGGCGCAATCTCGGCTCACTGCTACCTCCACCTCCCAGGTTCAAGTAATTCTCCTGCCTCAGCTTCCTGAGTATCTGGGATGACAGGTGCCCGCCGCCACCATGCCCGGCTAATCTATGTATTTTTAGTAGAGATGGGGTTTCCCCATGTCGGCGAAGCTGATCTTAAACTCCTGACCTCTAGTGATCTGCCCAGCTTGGCCTCCCAAAGTGCTGGGATTACAGGCGTGAAACACCACGCCCAGCCTGTCTCCTACACTTTTGAGGATATTACCCTGCACAGTGAAGGAGGTTAACCAGACAGAGGTGGCCCTAGGAACGGGGGCAGGGAGCGGGAAGTGGGTCTCAGGACAGCACCCGCTCAGTGGAGGCCCACCTGGACACGTCTGTGGGGAGTGATGGGAGGAGACACTCAAAAGAGGCCTCTAATGTACGAAAATTTTGAAAAAAATCATGAAAATGTGATCACGGTAATGATGACGAAAAAGACAGAAACTTGAGGCGGCGGCGCAGAGCCATCCAAGGAGGAGGAAGCGTATTTCATGTGGTGTCCGGTGGGTATTTCAACAGCACCACGGCGTGATCCTTCCTCACGGATCTGCAAAGTGGAGGATCGACTTTCAGGGCCGGTGCCGGAGCCTTAACGGTGGCTCCGGAACCAAATGCAGAGAACACCCTCTTCGGTCTCAACAGGAGTTAGCTGCAGAAAGGAGGAGGCTGAAGGTTGATATCTTCATTTTATAAAGAGGGGAGTCGGCAGACAGCCTCTGACCTTGGCGGGAAAAGACACCAAAGGTAAGTGGCTTTGGTAACGTTCCTGATTTGTTGGCAAGTGAGGTGAGGAGGTGAGCTAAATTCTCACCTCTGGTTGCAGGAAGCCAATGACTGATGCAGAGAACCGAAAGCCAAAAATTGCCAATGGTGGTATAGGAATTTTATTTGAAATAGAAAGGCAATGAGTAGAAGGTTCAGTTGAAAGGGTACAACTCAAGGTGAGGTACGGGCTAAGAGTCAGCTAGAGGACAGCCGCTTGTGTTAGAAACCATGCAGGGGCTAGGAGCTAGTTAGAGGACAGCCGCTTGTATTAGAAACCAAGCAAGGGCTAGGAGCTAGTTAGAGGACAGCCGCTTGTATTAGAAACCATGCAGGGGCTAGGAGCTAGTTAGGGGACAGCCACTTGTATTAAAAACCAAGCAGGGGCTAGGAGCTAGCTAGAGGACAGCCACCTGTATTAGAAACCAAGCTCTTCTCCTGTTACTATTTTACCAGCGAATGTGTCACACTTATTCAATTCTATCTCCCTGATAAAATGAGACCAGCGATTCCTGCCTGGCAGGGAGGGGTGGGCAGCTGTGAAGATCAGCCCTGCAGTGCCCCTGGAGCTGTTCTGGGAAGCAGCTAGTGTGACCACATGACCATGTTTCCCTGGGGACTCTCCGCATAAGCCTGCCTTCCTGGTGTTTAGCCATCACGCTCCACTTCCCTCCTACATCTCAGTTTGAACAACAACATACAGGGTTGTAAGTCGACAGGGTGATTGCCACCTGCCTGCAGTGGGGGCTGCCTTCCTGGACCCAGGGACTGGTGCAGAAAGTCAGGTCTCACCAATTGGAGCGAGGCATTCCCTAGGCCAAAGCCATGGGCCAATCGTGGGCTCGTGACCCCGTTTAGACCCACAGATCCTGGGGGAGGGCTTTGGGGGAGGTTCCTCTCTCTTAAGAAAGGCCTCTGGGAGCTGATGCTATGGCACGAGGGTGCTGGCCTTGAGCTGTAGGGCTACCCACAAATAAAGAGAGGCTGTGCTCAGGTGGCCATGTGGCTGTGAACTGGCCATGGAGGAGGGGAGGAACACTATCGAGGCGAGCCTTCATGCTGGTAGCAGATGCTGGAGGTGGCCCAGCATTGGCAGAGCCTGACCTGGGGGAAGGCGGGTTAAACAAACTGAGTTTAGGGTGCCCCAGCCTTCACTGATGGAGATCAGTCAGCACAACTTAGGCTTATGAAGTCCTTACTGTGCACCAGACACATTTAAAAGTGATTTACAAGCATTATCCTAATTAATTCATAGCAACCCTATACTCACAACCCCTATAGTTTATGAGTAGACTGAGGCACAGGGTGGTTAGTAGCTTAACGCAAGGTCACCCAGCTAACGGGAGGTGGCGTTTGAAGTCGAGCCAGGCAATTCGGTTCCACGTTGCAGCCTGGGCAGCTCCGCTATGGTGGCTATTCAGTTCCACTGCCACCCCATCAGATCTCCCCTCTGCACGGCTCCACGCGGCTGTGGCCCTGGGAGGCGCACTGGGCAACGCTGCCCTGCCCCTGGCTTCTGGGTGTGCTTGGCCAAAGGGCATGGGGGCGGGGAAGGGGGTGAGAGGGGGGTGTTGGCACTCCCTTCCTCTCTCTCATCATGGGTGGGCCATGCCCCTCTCCCAAAGACTGTCTGGCTCTTGCACGTTCTGTTAACTTCCCTTCCCTGGTCTCCTCTATCCTGGGGTGATGCCGGCTTCCTGCTGGTGCCGATTCTGTTGGTTTTCCTTGTGAAGCCCACGCACTTGTAAACAGCCCCTGCAGTGAAGCCCCTCGTGAATGCCATCTGCTTCCTGGTGGGGCCCTGCTTGGCAGCAGAGCTCAGAAGACATAAATCTGAGAGCCATCAGCCAAAGTGTGCTCATTAAAACAGCACGTGTGGAGGGGCCTTCCCAGGGAGAGGCTGTGGGATGGGTTGGGGGGAGGCTTCCCACCGAACCACAGCAGATGCCAACACTGGGAGGCCAGCGAGGAGTGGAAGCCAGCGCAGGGGGCAGAGAAGGTTCCAGAAAGGTGGTAGAGGAGCTAGAACTGGAAGCCAGCGCAGGGGGCAGAGAAGGTTCCAGAAAGGTGGGAGGGGAGTTGGAGTGGTCTCACAGAGGCCAAGGGACAGGGTTGCTTTAGGGAAGACGCAGCGTCTGGAACTCCACTGAGCCGCAGGCCGAGGTCTTAGAGTCCCCCGGGGGCCTGAATTGTGGCTCCAGGACACCAGCAGCAGCCATCCCCAAGGAGAGTGGAGCGGAGGCTGTTGAGGGCTGGAAATGGACGTGAGTGGAAGGAAAGGAGACGCAAGGAGAGATGGCTTTAGGGAACTTAACTGCAGAAGGGAGAGGCAGGAGTGTGCCTGGCAAGAAGGACGGGTCTCACAGTGTGTCTGGGGTTCTGTGGCCTCTCCAGAACCGCACTCTGCCTTCCACCTGCTCCATGTGGCCCCTCCAGACCCGCCCTCGGCCTTCCTCCTACTCCATGTGGGGGATGGGCGCTTGTGGATCGTACCAAAGGGCGCCCTGGCCTCCAGCTCAGCGTGGGGCACAGTTAAGAGGGCACGGGAGGGAGGATGGAATAGGAGGGTGTGGACCTGGGCTGCTGCTCCCTCAGCTCCTCCCCTCCAGCCCTGGGGGCTGCCTCCTCCATAGACTGAGGGCCACTGCGACTTCGACCACTCCCAGGTCCAGTGCCTCCCTGAGGGAGGGTGTGGCTGTAGTAGTGTGGAGGGGGAGAGGGGAGGGCTGGGGACAGGGGTGAAGCCAAGGCATCCGGAGGAAGGGCTTCTGCGGGAGGGAGAAGGGCCAGAGTGTGGGTGGATGGGAAATACTGGACAGAGTGAGATGTTAGAATCTGAGCTGCTGAGTTAGGGACTCTGCAAGTGGAAGCGTCTGGGGAGATGACGAGGTATGGGGCTTGGAATGGGGCCTACAGGAGGGGGGACACACGCCCAGAGAGACGTACGCAGCAGCTGAACGTCCCTGTGATGAGCATAGCTTGGTGCAGGGGCCTACAGGAGGGGGGACACATGGCCAGAGAGATGCACAAAGCAGCTGAATGTCCCTGTGATGAGCACAGCTCAGTGCACGGCTGCCTCAGGCCAGGGAGGTAGGGACGTGGGAAACAGGGAGGACAGGAGGTCAAAGCAGAGAGCTGGGCGGCAGAGGCTCCAGGGACAGAAGCCCGGAAGGCGGGCCTGAGGCAGGAAGCCTCCGGTGTCTTCCGCAGCCCAGTCAACGGCAGGTGGCCTGTGTGTGGCCGGGGTTGGGCCCGGAAGCAGCCCTGGGGCGGGTGCCTCGTGCCCATATGATACTGGCTACCCTGTCCTACACACACCGGCAGCTTTTGCCCACAGGCGGGTGCTCGGTGGTGTCTGCCCCATTCCATGCCAACACTTGGTTCTCCACAGAGGAGTTCTCCTGGAGGAGCCAGACAAGCGGCCACTGCTCCTGCCCCGCCCTCAAGGTGCTCTGCAGGCTGTGGGGGAGGGGCCCTGGGGGCAGAAGGAGGCTCAGGTGTGATGAGAAGAGGAAGGGAAGGGAGACGAGGGGGGACTGAAATGCATGGTGCCCGGGCTACCACCAGCCAGCGTGCCATCAACTGCCCTCAGCTCTTCCTGTGGGTGCCCTGGCCTCCTTGCTCCCCCAGGCCAGGCCAGCCACCTCCCAGTGTTCCAGACTCAGGTCCATCTGGGACACAGTCAGAGTTCTGATCTCGGTGGGGGACTGAGCCTCTGGCTCTCAGCTCCCATGGCTCCCAGTCCTTGGGCAGGGGTCTCTCTGCCCTGAGCTCTGCCAGCCTCTGGCTGCACCCAGCACCGTCAGGGGTAATGGCGTGGCCCTCTTTTTCTACTAGATCAGAACTCTGTAAATTCGGTGTGCACTGGGACAGCATTGTCACAAATGTGGGGCCTGTTATCAATGAGGACTCTTGGGCTCCAGCCTTGACATTCTCAGAGCCTTTCTTTCTTCCATGCCAAACCCAAGGCTTGTCTCAGCATAGGCAAGATCCCCAAAGCCTGGTGGTCTCCATGGGCCGCATTAAACACCCGAGGGTTAAAGATTCCAAGAGGCCTGGATCCTCCCCACTCCATATCGCTGCCTTCCAGGTAAGAGCCTCCATTCCAAGTCCCAGGAGAACAAGGTGGGCGGTTCCCCCGCCCCGGACAGGAAGTCTCTCCCGCATGTGAGAGTGGGCACGTCTCTAGCAATGGGCTGGTGGCCCTGAGGGCATCACGCTTTCCAGACCTTGCCAGCAAGGTGCCCATAGGATGCATTCTCTCCAACTTGGAGCTTTTGAGGGAGGCCATGGCTTCCTGGTATGCCAGCTCCCTTCCTCCTGTCCCTCTGCACTTCTGAGACACGGCTGATTTAGTTGATAAGAATAGGTTTCTCCCTTAAATTCACTCTGATTCTTTTTCCAATCTTTGGGAATTAATACCACCTGAAAACTGCTGGTTTGAAAGCATGAGATGCAGGGACTCGGGCTTCCCGCAGTGGCTCCGCTGAGCCCTCTGCCATGGCTGAGAAGTCATCACCCGTATTTCTTTTCCCTTCGGTCTCTGAGGCCTGGGGCCTGAATTTGGTAAAATAGTCCATTCATTTGTTTACTTCACAGAGCCACAGGGCCCCCGGGTTGGCGGGGGGGGGCGGTGATCTCAGCACTAGGAACCGGGGATGCAACGGTGAGGGGGCTGAAATCCCCTGACCAGGGATGCACAGCTCAGCTGGGAGGTAGACGGGAAGCTAGTTGATCCCCGTGCGGGAAGGCCCACCTCTGTTGGACCCTGCCAGCAGCTCTGTTCACCCACAGCACTGGGAGGGCAGTTCATGACCCACTCCCCAGGCTTGCCCACCGTGGGAGCGAGCCATTGAGCCTCGAAGTTACCGATGAGAAGGCCGCCTTCTCAGAGCTGTTACAGTGATTGAGGAGGTTAGGCATGGGAAGGCTGTCATGATGTGTCTGATACACAGGGTTAATCAGTGCTGCTGCTGTGATTTCAATGAAGGCTGCAGAACGGACGTGCGATGCGCCGAGGCCCGGGGGTGGTGAGGGAGGCTGAAGGTGGCCTGTACCCTGCCTCTGATGGCAAGCTGGGTCAGCGCTCATGCGAGTGGTGAATATTGATGAAGCGCCTGTTGTATACTAAGGGTCGTGCTTCTCTGGTGGGAGAAAGGGTCCAAGATGCTCACCAGACATGAGTTAGGAGCCACCCTGGGGGTCACAGGTGTGCACTGGGCTGCCCCGGCTGGTAAGGGGAGACAAGAATTCTGTAAAGAGGGAGCAAATTGTGAAAAACAAAGGGAAAGGTGAGGCACAGAAGGCCAGTGTGTGAGAGCCTGCACGTCTGAGAACTGCCTGCATGTCTAACAGGTGGAGCCCAGGGTGGGCAGGGAGGGAAGTGGAGGGGCCCAGGGGCTGTTTGTCGCCCTCCAGAGCCTGGAGAGCCCTCAGCCAGTGCTCTTCTACCTCCCGGGGCGCCTGCCAGGACCCTGGCAGTGCTGTGCCTGAGCTGCCGATGGAGGATGGATTGACACCATCAGGAAGACTGGAAGCCTAAAGAAGCTGCTGCATTTATGCTCAGCACAGATGGAGGACAGCAGAGACCTGCACAGGCGCTGAGGACATGGAATCTGTGTGTGATGAAGAGGGAGGCATGGGGGAGGACGGGGAGAGGACATCCAGGAGGGACACAGGCACTTACAACCAGGGGATGGGGGGATGCTAGAGGAGGAGCAATCTGGGTGGGCGATGACAGCGTATGAGGTGCTCAGCGTGGGACGGGATCAGTCTGTGGTGCACTGAGATTTCCAGGGAGTCCTGACCATTCAAGTCTGAGAACCAGCAGCCCACGTGGAGGCAGCTGGCAGGATCTGGAGACATGACAGCCCCAGAGGGCCAGCAGGGGAGGAGGAGCCCCCAGAGAAACACATCAGAGAAGGGGCCAGAGACCACACCAGAGAACTGAGCCAGCCCCAGCAGCTCCTGAGGCAAAAGCCCTGAAGAGCAGGGCTGCCAAGAGGTGGAAATGGGGCTGAACAGAGTCCACCACGTCACTGAGACGTCCCCCAGGGCCAGGCCCGAGGAGTTTCAGTAGAGTTGTGCAGGTGAAAGCAAGATGACAGTGAGTTCGGAAGTAAGAGGTTGGTGACATAACCCTGCAAAGGAGGACCATGTGTTTAAGAAGCTTCACTGTGGCCGGGCGTGGTGGCTCACGCCTGTAATCCCAGCACTGTGGGAGGCCGAGGCTGGTGGATCACGAGGTCAGGAGATGAAGACCATTCTGGCCAACAAGGTGAAACCCCGTCTCTACTAAAAATACAAAAAAATTAGCCGGGCGTGGTGGTGGGCGCCTGTAGTCCCAGCTACTCGGGAGGCTGAGACAGGAGAATGGCGTGAACCCAGGAGGCGGAGCTTGCAGTGAGCCGAGATTGCACCACTGCACTCCAGCCGGGGCAACAAGCGAGACTCCATCTCAAAAAAAACAAAAAACAAACAAAAAAAACCACGAAGCTTCACTGTGAAGGCAAGAAGGGGAGGCTCAGGGGGCAAGGCAAAGCTGAGACAAAGCTTTTTTTTTTTTTTTTGATGGGAGAGATTTGGGCTTGTTCAATGCAGATATCAAAAATATCAAGGAAAGCAAGAGATTTTAGATATAGCAGAGAAGAAGCAGGTTCCTCATTGTTCGAGGCTGAGTCAACAAGACATAAAATGACAATGTAATGCTCATGTAAAAGAAAGGCAGTAACCTTTATTTGCAGTCAAAGGGTAGGTTTGGTAATTAGTTTGAATACACAGACATAACTTAGTCTTCTTAAAAGCCTCTATGGTCAGGTAAGCTCAGAGGAATTCTCAGCACAATAAAAGCAAATCGGACGGGAACCAGCGAGACAAGCAAGGCCTGCAGGCAGCTTTGCCTTGATGGCGTTTTCCACCAGGGTGGCCCCATGCCCCAGTTCCCAAGGTCTTTGGAAACAAAGAATAATGCCCAGGTCTACCCAAGGGGAAGGGGGCCCGGTAGGAGCTTACCCCCAACAAACCGTCCCCTCCACAGGGCTGCACACTCAATGCCCGTGTGAATCGGATGCTAACCCAGGCCATCTCCCTGATGTATTATAAGGAAAAGCAACTGACTCAGACCTTGGCACAAGAAGAAAATGACTCGAACACAAACTATCCCTTAAGCGGGTTTAGAGCCTGAATTCACACTCCCTGCGTGGTCTCCAAAAACCTCAATGCCATAACTTACTTTAAAGAACTGATAGGGTCTCCGAGATCTACAGAGCAAATTCAAACCCTCTCTGGAGGAACTCATTTTCACCATGTGTCATATAAAAAAAATGAGGATAGAAAAATAGAAGTTGATGGAAATGAACTACTACTAGGGAAAGCTTGTGGCATGCAATGAAAGCAGCACTTAGGAAAAAAGCTATGGCCTCAGATGTCCACGTGCAGATAAAAGAGAGCCTAAAAGTAATGGCTTCAGCACCCATCATTAGAAATTAGGAAAAAACACCCAGCAAAATAAACCCAACCTAGAATAATAGAATGATGACATTAATAATAAAGATAAGATAAATTAATGGAATGGGAAAGACATAGATAATAGAGAGGGTCAGCAAGGTCAAAAAATGGTCTTTTGAAAAATATTAATAAAAATGTCAAATCTTTGGTGAGGCTGATCCTGAAAGAGATAAGGCAGAAATAAACAAGAAAGGTAATGAAGAGGGGACGGAGCCACAGCCGCTGGATGTGCTGAGAAGACGAGGAGGGGCTTTCGCATTCAGCCACGACAGGGTAACAAAGCTGTCTCCTTTGAAAAAACAACCCCAAATGTGGACAGCATCTATGAAACCACGGTTTCCAAGACATTGGGCATCAGAGGAGACACAGTAATCTCTGGGAGATGGGAAGAAACGTGCTCTCAGATTTCTCCAGACTGTTTTCTGAGTTTTCAGGCTATACCACAGGGAATAGGGGCCCAGGCAGAATCAAGAGGACTGCGTTGAGGGTTGGAGACGAAAGGTCAGGGAGCCTAAGTGGCTGCGCTGAGGGTTGGAGACCAAAGGTCAGGGAGCCTAAGTGGCTGGGCTTCAGAGCACAGAGTTCCGGAAGGAGAGAGATGCACAGAGAAAGAGCCTGGTGGTCTGCAGAGGGTCCCAGTTGAATATTGTGGTCTGTGCATGTGTGAGAGGAATGCACCCAAGGCTGAGGAAAGAAGGACCAGAAAGACTGATAGTGCCAAACGCAAACACAGAATTGGGAATGGTGCCTGTTCCCACCAGCCAGACTGGAAAACCTCCCAACTCGTGATGCACTGGGCAATGTACACAGTCTGGTCTTATCTTGGAGGTGGAGAAGAAGTCGCCATAGATTAAAGCTGTTCTGCCTCTGCCTAAAACAAAAATCTGAAAAGGAAGACGTGAAACTGTTTCCAGGTAACCTGAGTCCAGAATAAGCCTCAAGAATTTATAGAAATACAAACATATGGATCACCCAAAAAGGTAAAAATCGCAGTGTAGGGAATTTGACCAAAAATTACGATATACAAGGAAGAAGAAAAGTATGACCAGTAAGGAGGAGAAAAATCAATCCATTGGTTGGCCCAGAACTTGCAACAATGTTATAATTAGCAGGCGTAGACACTGAAACAGCTGTAACTGTAACTGTAAACACATCCAATATGTTCCCAAAGCTAGAAACTATTGAACATGTCCAGTAGAGACATAGAAGATAGGAGAAGCATTCCAGTCACACTTCTAGAGATGAAAAATATAATGTTTCAGCCGGAAAACACACTGTATGAGATGCAGAAGAGAGAGGACATGGCAGAGACAGAGGTTCATGAACTGGAAGACAAGGCAAAAGAAACCATGCAAGCAAAACGGAGATGTTTTGCAAAAAGACTAACAAATTTAACAGCGCATCAGTGAGCTGTGTGACCATGTCCACCAGCCTAATATCTGTGTAACTGAAGTCTCCAAAGCAGATGAGTAGAGACTAAAAGAAATCTGAAAAAATAATGGCTAGAAATTTTATGAGTTTGATGAAAACTATAAAATTCACAGATCCAAGAAACTTAATAAACTTTGACAATGACATGGATGAAGAAAACAGTACCAAGGCCCGCTGTAATCATTTTGGTCAAAACCAGTGAGAAAGAGAAAATTTTACAAGTAATGCGAGAAAAGCCCGTGTCACATACAGAAGAGCAGAGATAAGCATGACAGCAGACTTTTTGGAAACAATGCAAGCAAGAAGGCAGTGGAGCAATGTTTTTAAGGTGCCTTTTTCCTTTAAAGGAAAAAAATTTCAGCTTCTTTTTCCCTCTTTAGGTGAGACAGGAAGGGTCTTGGGGGCTGGAGTTGGGTAATTTCTCTTCTCTCAAGTCTGCCAAGGGTCTGGTAAGTGTTTTCTCTTCTTGGGTAGCGCTTTCTTGTGGGGAACATTCTGGGTTATTTCAAAATGGCTACTTTTTCCCTTCCCTTGGCCAAACAGGGAAGGATTTTTATCCAGTATTCACTGTGAGAACCTGGGAGCTATAGGGGAAATCCTGGAGGTAAAACCCACAAAAGTACAGTGATCTCCCTTTAGAGTGGATGCCCAGGATTTCTTAGTGCTCAAGCTAGTCCATACTAAGCCCGCAGAAAATTTGAAGCTGAGAACTAAAAGCAGAGGTCACATCCCAGAGGCACAGGGCCACTAAAAACTGTCATACAGACTCCAGGCCATCACAGTCAAGATCCCAGGAGGCCAGCTTTTGTAGAAATCGAGAAGCTCATTCTAAAATCTGTATGAAAATCCAAAAGACCTAGAATAGCCAACGCAATTGGAACAAAACGAGAAAACTAAAACGACCTGCTTTCCACACTTACGCAGTGTGGGATTGCCATAGAGATAGATAAGTAGGTCAGTGGACCAGAATAGAGAGCCCAGAAAGAGGCCCAACTGTGCTGGGAAGAATTCTCAGTCTCTCTTTTCCCTCCAAGGTTTCCCACGCTAATCTCCAGGACCGTGACTATGAGGAGCTATCAAGCTTCTGAATATTTCAATCACAAGGCAAAGGGTCATTAAGATGCAATTAAGGTTACTAGTCACCTGGCCTTCAAATAGAAACATTTTACTGTGGATCATCTGGGTGGGACTAACCTAATCACACGAGTGCTTAAAAGCAGAAGAGGAGCTTTGAGATTTGAAGCAGGAGGCAGTGTGAGCCCCCACCCCAGGCTTACAAGCAGGAGGGCCCACTGTGTGGGCTGGGTGGTCTCTAGGAGCAGGGAGTGGCCCATGGCTGACAGCCAGCAAGGACATGAAAACCTCAGTTTTAAACTGTAAGAGACCTATTTATAATAAAAATCTGAATGAGCTTAGAAGCAGATTCTGTCCACCATCCCTCAGCCAAGAGCTCGACCTGGCTCACACCTGGATTTCAGCCTGGTGAGACCCTATATTGAGCAGACAACCTATTTAAGCCCACCTGGAACCAAAAGCTAATCCATGGACGTTGCTCTGAGCCACTAGGTTTGGCATATGGCAATAAAAAACTATAACTACACATACAGGGACAACTGACTTTTAAGAAACATGCAAAAACAGTTTTGGAGAAAGGATAGTCTTTTCAGCAAATGGTGCTGAAAGTGTTGGTTATCCATATGCATAAAAATGAACTTAGATCCATACCAATACCATATATAAAGTCAACTCAAAATGGATCACAGACCTACATGAAAATTCAACATCCATTCATGATCAAAATCCATAGCAAGCTAGAAAAAAGTTGAGCAAAACAAAACCTACAGCAAATATCATATTCAGTTGTTAAATGTAGAAAGTGTTCCTTTTCAGATCAAGAGAAAGAAAGAAAATAATGCATGCTGTTGCTTCTGTTGGACATTGTACCGGAGGCTGGAGCCTGGGTGGTAGACAAGAGGGAAATGAAAGGAGTGAGGATGAGAAAGGGACAGGAAATCAACCGTGCCTGTGTACATGCAAAATCCAAAGAAACCTACAGATGCATTATTAGAATCCACAGCATTTCTTAACATGATTGCTAGATACACACCCAAATATCAAAATCTACTGTATTTCTACATACCAGCTATACAACAAAAGCCATGCAAAAACTTTGTGGATAAAGCAGAGAGAAATTTTCACAATTTTGGCGAACATTCTATAAACTGTGGAAAAAATTACCTAGTTTCATTGGGAATCATTAAATAAAATGTAAACGAATAAGTAACATTCTATTTTCAGAGACTGGAAGGATCAGTGTGGAAAATGTCAATTCATCTAAATTGATTTATAAATTCAATGCAGTAATACAAAACCTCATAATTTTTGGTGCAAAATCTGCGGAACTGATTCTAAAATAAGTATGAGAATGCAAACGGCCCTAAATCATCAATACTCTCAAAAATTAGTGACATAGGCAGACTTGTCCTTTCAGGTAGCAAGACTTTTATATAAGCACATAGCACAGAACAATTTTTATTGCACAGGGATAGACAACTGTGTCAGCAGAATGAAACGGAGTCCGGAAACAAGCCCGTACATGGATGGGCATTACCACATACCAAAGTTAACATTCAAGATCAGAGGGTAACAACTGGGCTTTTCAAAAAATCATGCTGGGAACATTGAGTCTCAGTGCAGAAAACCGATGAAATTGTATTCCTACCTCATGCGACATGGAAACAATTATTCTATGTGGATTTAAGATTTGGGAAATGCAAAGCCACAGTGCTCTTGCAAAATGTTGTAGCAGAAAAATTTTCAAAGCCTTTGGGTAGAGAAAGATTTTTTAATAAGACACACAACGTAGAAACCCAAAGGAAAAGATTTACTAATTTGTTTACATAAAATTAAAGAGCTTTTATTCATCAAAAGAAATCTTTAAAAGTATAAGAGGCCACCCACCAGGAGAAGATGTTTGTATCATGTCTAACCAACAAAGCAATGATTCCAAACACAAGAACGCCTCTCAGCAGAAAAAAAATGGGCAAAGACTTTCAGAGACACCTCACCAAAAATTCCAACTATCTTATAGACATGAAAACATGCCCAGCTTGGCTAGTAATCAGGGAAAGGAAAATGAAAGTCATGCTCAGATGCCGCCACACATCCTCTGCATGGGCAACATTCGGGGACTTAGACGATCCCGAATGATGACAGGGACGAGGAGTCACGGAAACTTCCTGGCACTTTTCAACGCAGCTGTTAGAAAAATAACCCAGCATTCCTAGGAAACGTAAATAGGCCCACAATTGAGGGCTTGGCAATTTCTCTCCTAGGTGTCTAACCTCAGCACAGGGGACGCATGTGCCAGGAGACCCACCGCAGCATTGCTTATAAGCATCCCATCTTCTCACTTGTAAATGGGAGCTGCACGATGAGAACACATAGACACAGGGAGGGGAACAACACACACTGGGGCCTGTCGGGGGTGGGGTGGGGGGAGGGAGAGCCTTAAGGAAAAATAGCTAATGCATGCTGGGCTTCATACCTAGGTGATGGGTTGCTAGGTGCAGCACACCACCATGGCACACGTTTACCTATGTAACAAACCTGCACAGCCTGCACATGTACCCCAGAACCTAAAAAAAAACCATGAAATAATTTAAAAAAAATAAGCATCCCAAACCTGAAAACCCCAAATATCCAGCAAAATAAAGCAAATACATGCACCATGGTAAATCCTTACCGGGGGCACACTCCCGTGCGTGGACTGCAGCCGCGCACACCCTGTGACTCCACCTGAGACCGTAACGGAGGGTAAGAAAAAGAAGGCCCAGCAGGGCACACGCAGGCCGCTTCCATGTGCACAGACTTCCAATGCAGCAAGCTTAAGCAACGCACGATTTGAGGGTCTGTACACAGGAGGTAAAACCATAAAGACACAGCGAAGGAAAATGACCGCCGAAACCTCTGGGAAAGAGGAGGGGGATGGGGTGAGGGGAAGGTATGCAGGGAGCCTGGGAGCTGACAGTGTTCTCTTTTCTGACCTCCCCGGTGCGTCTATGGATCCTTATTTTGTTATAATTACTTAAATGCATGTGTGTGTTTCGTACATGCTCTGTGTATGAGATGTATTCTGTAATGGTTGTCTTAATAAACAGCGTCCCCTGGAAGATTCTAGAAGAAAAGACTTTTGGAAAGGGACTATCACTAAAACTGGAAGAATATACTAGAAAACGTGCATTCTTGGTTGGTCACAAAATGAATGCCGCAGCATTCTGAAAATCAGGGGCAGAAAACCACAAGAAGGAAATGAGTGAGATAAAAAGCCAGTCAATGTTGCCAACGGGAGACCTCTGCAGGGGGCTGAGTGCGGGGGCTCACGCCTGGCATCCCAGAACTTTGGGAGGCCCAGGCTGGTAGATCACGAGGTCAGGAGTTCGAGATCAGCCTGACCAACATGGTGAAACCCCATCTCTAATAAAAGTACAAAAATTAGCCAGGCGTCGTGGCGGGCACCTGTGATCCCAGCTACTCACGAGGCTGAGGCAAGAGAATAGCTTGAACCTGGGAGGCGGGGGGTTCAGTGAGCCGAGATTGCACCATGGCACTCCAGCCTGGGTGACAGAATGAGACTCCATGTCAAAAGAAAAAAGAAAAATTAAAAAAAACCTGTCCAGGGACAGTGAGGAAAGGATGTGACGGGGTGGAAGAGCACACTAGCAATAAGCCTGAGACGCTGCCTCACGGTTTAAAAGAAAATTATAAATACCTGAATCTTAGGTCAAAAAGGGTTTTGCTAAGGAAGGCAGAGAATAGAAATCCAAACTTTGAAAGTGTAGAAATGTTTCTAAGGAGAAAATCAGATAACTCAGAGCAGGAGCAATTATCAAAACCATAATTGAGTAAAACCTTATTGGGTAGAAAAAGAACAGAGCAGGAAGGCCACGAGGACATCTCCCTTCCCAAACAAAATCAGAGAAACCGCCATAGGCCTGGCAGCTATTTTTCTATTTATTTTATTTGAAGAATGAATTATGTCATCTTTTAGCATTCTGTCTGGAAAAAAAATCATACTACAAAGGAACAAAAATCACACCAGCCTCCAATTCTCATCTGCAATAAAATTGTAAGAAGATGCTGGCACCAGGCATGCAGCTATCTGAGGGAAATCTATTTTTTGGTTCAAGAAAGGTTTCCAAGGGAGATGAATGAAGGGTAATAATCCACAGACAAGTTAGAGTAGACGTTTGAGGCAGAAAGAACATGCTGGACATCTCCAAACAAGAGCTGGCCTGGAGATGGTCAGTGTCGGGGGAGGCTGAAGCTGCAGTTGTGTCCCTGAGCTCCCAGGAAGCGAGGATGGAGATGAGAAGCAGGCGGGGGCAGCATCAGGAGCGCAGGGCGAGGAGGCTCAGGGAGGAGCAGGAGACAGCAGTCGCTGAACCCGGAGGAAGACGGTGTCCAGAAGTCAGACCGCACATTGGAGGCTCACAATAGCAGCTGGTGTCTGTGGCTGGCAAGAGGGGAACAGGCAGGACGGTGGCCGTGATGGGCATCAGAGAAGACAGGCAGCAGACCAGGTCTGGGATGAGACCTGGGGAGACCTGCAGGATCCCAAGCACTTCCCCTCTCACGGCCATGTGAGTGTTGTGTGGGGGTGTCTGTGGGAAAGGACACATTCTCGTTACCCTAGGACATTGGCCTCAAGGCCCTGGCAAGCTGGGCAGGATGCCTGGGTCTCAAGGAGGGCCCAGGGTCCAGGTCTGCAGGTGTGAGGATGTGGGCGGCATACCCCTGCCGCATCTGGGGCCAGCTTTGGCAATGGGAGGTGATGGGTTTTCCACTGCGGCCCTGTGTGGCTTCAGTCTCCTTCTCAGGAGAAAGGTCAGCTGCAGGCACAAGGACAAGCCCATGGGAACACCTCTTCCCACAACCAGCAGTCCTAATCCCACCAGCCTCTCCTAGGTCCCACCAGACCCCCATCACTTCCACAACTCACGCCAGCCTCCTGTGGTTCCTCTGAGCCTCCCCCAAATCCCACCAGACCATGGTTTCCTCCAACCTGCCATGGCTCCAACCACCCTCCTTGGGCTCCCAGCAGACTCACAGGGTTCCCACCAGCTTTTGATGATTCCCACTGGCCTCCCAGGATCCCGGCCAGCCTCCCAGGATCCCCACCGGCCTCCCAGGATTCCCACCAACCTCCAGGAGCCCCACCAGCCTCTCAGGATCCCCACCGGCCTCCCAGGATCCCCACCGGCCTCCCAGGATCCGCACCAGCCTCCAGGATCCCCACCAGCCTCTCAGGATTCCCACCAGCCTCCCAGGATACCTATCAGCTTCCCAAGATTCCCACTAGACTTATATGGTTCCTGCCAGCCTCCCGTGGTCCCATCAGCCTCCCAGGACTCCCACCATCCCATGGTCCCACCAGCCTCCCAAGGCTCCCACCAGACTCCTATGATTCCTGCCAGTCTCCTGTGGCTCCCTCCCCTTGGCTGCTTCCCAATTTCCCTTTGCAGATTGGCAGCCGAAGGCAGACATCACAGGAGAGGTCAGGGGCCAGGCAGGAAACAGCTCTCCTCATGGACCACCCAGCTGGCACAGAGTTCAGGACCAATTACTGTGTCCGCTCGGCTGGGTTTTTCCACCCTGTGTAGCCAACACTCCCAACCCTTCCTGGGGACCAGAGGTCACAGCTGAACCAATTAATTTGAACCAGTCCGTTCCACGCTTAATAACTCCCCAGCACAGAGCCCCTCTCAGTGTCAGTCGTCTGTCTTCATTGGGAAGCTGATGGATTGGCGATGCTTTACTGTATTTTATTTTATGTTTTCATCTGCCTTCTGCAGGGTTGAGCTGGGGAGGGGAACATTGGTTTCCCTGGGAGAATAATTAAAGCTCTTTGGTTCTGAGCCAGATCTGACGAGACTAATGGTCCGAGTGAGCCAAGTCTCCACGAGCTGTATTAACCGGAGAGTGGAGGAAGCCGCTGCCACTGCCACAGCCAGCCACCATGAGGACACCGAGGGTGTGTGCACCCTGGAGGACTTCAGGCTCAGAGCCATTCATGGTCGGTGCGAAAGCTGAGGATGGCAGGTACCTTCTCTCGATGAGTCATAGTTTGCCTCTGCCAACAAGGACAATGATGGACATTTACATACTTCCAATGTCGGCCCGAAGGATGAATGTGGAACACCGCCTCTGTGCTGACCCATCCGTAGGTGAGATGGGCAGAGGCTGCCACTGGTCACTCATGAGTTAATTCAAGAATTAGCAGCTGAGGGCCAGACCCATGCCAGAGCCAGCGCAGTAGAGAACCCCGGCTCTCACTGTGGCAGCCCTCCAGGGTGCCCTCTCCTCCACCCGTCCGCCTGCCTGCGGAGATGCTGAGAGTGAGTGAAGCTGCCCCTGGGAAGGAGCCAGGACTCCTGTGGGGGCTGCATGTGGGTGCCCTGCCTTGGCCACTGCTCCTGGCCACTTGGGCTCTCTGCTAAGTGAAACGACACTTACACACTTTTGGAATGACGCCCCCTGAGAGATGCTGCTGATCCAAGGGTAGCTCAGAAAACTGGTCATCCAAACCTGAAGTTTGTCTCCTAATTTGACATAATGGAACGAATAGAATAGAAAGAAGCCACACACATGGTCATGCCACATCTCAGTCCATGAGAACTGCGGCGTTCCTCTCAGGGGCCATTTGAGTGCCATGCGGTACACAACTGAGTCATGTCCGAATATTGTTACGGAGAATTTTTTTCTACTTATATTGACATACGGACCTCAGACTCAGGACTTGTCCTAAATTCTACCTTCTACGAAACCTTTAAGGTGATGAATTTATTTAAAATTCTAATTTAATTTCCTTATACAAATATGCACTTCTGCATATTTTTTGCATAAACGTGAGCACGTGCCTGCTTCTGGCACAGTCTTCTTTCTTCTGTGTGACTCTCCCAAGCACTCCCTTCGCCTCCTGACCCCAGAAGCGACCGCTTCCCTGCTCTAAATGGTGATTTACGCCGGGCTGTGTGCACAGCGTGCTGCAGCCATGCTGGCCTCCCCTCGTCTGATCTCGTCCGATGCTCCTGAGGGCCTGCTCGAAGGCAGGGCGGGACTTGAAGGCACACTTTGCAGCAGGAGCGGGGCTAGATGGGGGGAAACAGCTCCCCCGAGTCCACCAGCAGACCAGGGAAGGCTGGACAGAGTCCAGAGCCATAGGCTCCTTCAAGCCGTCTTCTAAAATAGACTGACGGAGAGGACTAGCACTTAACACATTATGGGCCCCTTGGGCAGCCTCCATGGAGCTTTGTGCAGAATTGTTCATCTCTCCAGCTGCAGCTATCTGAACATAGCATTAGACCAGATCCCAGCCCCTGGCATGGTTGTGCGGATGGGGTGAGACATAGTCTGCACAGCCAGTGGGGAATGTCCTGTGGGAAGCTTCCGGAACACCAAGGCCACCTGCTCCCACGGCTTCTCTGTGCTGGGAGACCAGGGTCAGAGCCCGCTGGCCTTGTGTGCTCATGACAAGATGCCCTGAACTTGTGAGGTCTTTAAGTGCTGTTTGGAAGGAAGAAAGACTTGGTTGCTTAGAGGATAAAGTGTTTGCACCTGTCCTGGGCTTTTCTTTCTGTTATTGTCCTGTCTACTCGGTTGTCCATCCATTGATTCATGGATACACTGCTCCTTTGCTTGCTAGTTCTGCCTCCAAGCAAGAAGAGATGGTCAAATGGCTGGAATCCTGGATCCACTGCACTTACACCCTCATCCACCTACCCCAGCCTCCAGCAGCAAGGCCCAGCAGAGGGCCACTCCAGCAGGCGCCCAAGGGGTGCGTCTCACTGGGACTTTGACTCCAAGTGATGAACGGAGTCTGACCTTGTGAGAGCAGGTAGGGCCATGTGGAAATATTCAGGTCCCTTCCTCATCTGACAGAAGGATGCAGTGAAGTCAGCCCTGTGGCCAACCCAGTACCCTCCTCCATGCACATGGCCCATCCTCAGCCTTTCTACATGGAGGATGAGGCAGCCTCTAGAATAGGAGCCAAGGGCAAATCTCTCCTTCAGGAGTGGGTGAGTTCCCCTAGAACTAGGAGAGGGCAGGGCCAGGCTTCCCTGGCTTTCCCTGGCAGGGCCAGGAGGGTAACCTCCCACAAGCAAGGCCCAGACCATCTCCCCATGCTCAGGCGCCTCAGATAGATGCCAGCCAAGGACAGGGAAGGCAGAGAGAATGTGCCCTGCAGGATACGAGTCACCCCCTGCGGCCCCGCCAGCACCCCACACTGCAGCTGGGCTGAGCTCACACAGGGGCAGCACTCGCCTGGATCAGCGGTATTGGCAGCCCAGGCCAGCCTGTTGGCAAGTTAGTGCTGGCTCTGGGCTGGGCTTTCTCTCACCCCCCAAGAGTCTTGCAGAATTATAAGGCCAGAGGACGAGCTGCAAGACCTCAGGGCTCAGAAGTCCCACAGGCTCACTTCTGCCCAATTATATTTGTCAAAGCCAGCCCAGATGCAAGGGCTGGAGAAACAGACTTCACCTCCTGATGGGGAACTGGCTCCATCCCCGGGGAAAGGGCATATGAACTGGATGGGAAGCCCTAGGGGCATCTCAGAGCAAAAAACAAACAAACAACAACAACAAAAATCCCTTCTGTACAGCTAAACCTTGGTTCCTCAAAATGTCAACCTGGGCCAAGAGCAAAGGGCACCCATCCCCTGGACTTATTAGAAATCCAGACACCCAGGCCCCAACCCAGACCTGCTGCCTCCGAATCATCACGCCGGCGCCATGCCCGGGTGACCCCTGCGCACATTAAGACCTGACAGGTGCTGGCCTCAGCTAAGCCTCCATCCACTGACGGCCCCCACCTCCATGCTGCAGACCAGGGTTCCTCTTCCTGAGGCCAGGTGACCTTCAGGCTGCTGTGAAGATGGCAGAGACCAACTCGAACCTGCCACAGCCCCCACCCTGGGGCAGCCATGACAGGGCCCCAGGCCCGCTGCTCCTGTCCCTGCTGCCCTGCACCACGGCCTGGGCTAAGATCAAGGCTTAGCAGCGGACGTGGTGCAGGCACTGCCTTGGGTCCAGCTGATTTCCCCTTGGCTGTCTGAGAAGGAAGAAGTCATGCCCCTCTCCCTCTGGAAAAGGCCCTTGGTCCCCTTTCACCAAACCAACCACATGTGAGAAGAGAAACTCCAGAGAGAAGCCATTTGGACCCAGAGCCTTTATCAAGTCCTTTGACACCTGTGAGTCCTTATCCTGGATGGCCTCACGCCCCTGTCAGCCGCTGGGGCCTGCGAGGGCCTCTGCCACACTGGAGTGCCAGGGGATGCCCACGCCCAGCCTCTCGGGGTGATTTGCAGTGGCCATCAGTGAGTTCAGCTCTGAACTTCGTCCTAATCACTTTCAGGCAGGAAGGCTCTCACCTGCTCCAGGGGGTCTTTGATGAAAGCATTCTGGGGAACAGGAGGCTACATCCATGGCCTCTCCCCCAGAAGCCCGGGGACAGTGCACAGTGAGTGGGAAAAGCCACCTCCCAAGGACCAGAGATGCTTGAAACATGGGTGTGTTCAGTCCCTGCAGCCTGGGGCCCACCCACTGCCCAGGCCCACATGGGTTACATCAGCGTCCCTCAAGCGTTCGGGACAGGACCCTGCAAACGATGGCTCTCGGGCTGACCCAGACTGCAGCCTGTTTCCATAACGTTTGGTTGGAACACAGGCATGCCCCTTCATTCTCATGCATTCTGAGGTTTCTTTCACACAACAGCAGAAAAGCTGAGACCATTCGGCCCACAAAACCTAAAATAGAGGACGATCCAGCCCCCTACAGAAAATGTTTCCCGACCTGTGAGTCAGATGGCATGGGTCATGCAGCCTCCCGGACCACAGCGCGTCAGAACCTTTCCCCTTCTGATGCTCCTGTGGCCCTGCCTGGCTCCCTCTCACCTGTGCCCTCAGACAGAGCCAGCACTGCCCCCTCCATGGCTACTTCCTGCCCTGTCCTCACCATGGCTGGTGGGACATGGCACCACTGCTGCCCAGCCCATGCTGTGTGGGAGGGCGCTTAGCAGGCACTTGACACAGGCCAGTGACAGGCATGGAAGGACGGATCCAGGGGCTGTCGTCGGGGTTGAGCAAAGGATCGAGGGTTGAGATTTGGGTCAGCAAATCCCCAGGATCTGGTGGGATGAACCTTTGGTGCAAGTCCTGCCATCTGTTGTCATGGAAACCTTGAAGGGGGGCCATCGCCAGCTCCGCTGCCTTGCTGAGCACGGGAAAGACGGTTGTGTGCAGAGCCATGGAGCGTGGGCTCTGGAATTGCATGACCCGGGCTTGAATCCAACGGGCCTGCTTTTAGCTGCTTGTGCACAGCCCAGGTTGTGCCTTTGTGAAACTCAGCCTCTCTGTGCTTTGGGGTCTTCATCTGTGAACGCTGCAACAATTCTCCTGTATCTAGGACTTCCAGGAGGGTTTGCAGTCCTAACGCATTTGTCAAGTATTAAGCATCAATCAGATATCAAGTCAATTGTAAATATTCCTGGAGGAAGCAGGAAAGTGAGTGACTAAGGAGCTGTGGACTCTTTGTGCTTAGGAGGGCACAGTAGCCTCCAATGCATTTGTGTCAAAGCAGGCCTGGATGCACTGGACTGGCTAAAACAGCTGAGACATGGAGCATTACGTGACTTTTCCCAGGTCACCTAACAGTTTAAAAGCGGAGCTGGGATTTGAAATCCAGCTGTCTGGCTACTGGCTAGAGCTGTCCAAGAGAAATGTCAGTCACGTGTGTAATTTCGAATTTTCTAATAGCTGCATTTAAAAAGGTAAAAAGAAGCAGGTGAAATTGATTTTAATAAATTTTATTTAATGTAGTATATCAAAAATAGTGTTTCAACATTTGATCCACATAAACACTGTTGGAGGCATTTGATACTCTGTGTTCCATATTAATTCTTCAAAATAAGGCATGTGTTTTACACCGCAGCATCTTCTAGTTAGGAACAGCCACCTGCCTGGCACCCAGCACCCAGCGTGGCTCAGGGCTGTCATGTGGGACAGGGCAGGCCCAGCTGGGAGGGTGATGAACACACGCGTGCGAGGCAGAGTGAGGGAATGGGCAGATGGATGCACAGACGAATAAGCGGAGTCATTTCCCATTTCCCACCTATCTCCCTGGCCCTCCCTGTCTAGCCTGGGCTCCCTTTGGTGGCATGGGTTCTCCCTAATTTGCCTTTGAGCCTCCGGAGTCTGTCCCAGGGGCTGGAGGCTAGTGGGTTCTCAGAACGTGTTTGTGAAGCAACACTGACAGAATCTCTCTCTCTCTCTCTTTATTTTTTTTCTGAGACAGTTTTGCTCTTGTTGCCCATGCTGGAGTGCAATGGCACGATAGCTCACCACAACCTCTGCCTCCCAGGTTCAAGCGATTCTCCTGCCTCAGCCTCCTGAGTAGCTGGGATTACAGGCATGCACCACCATGCCAGCTAATTTTTTGTATTTTTAGTAGAGATGGGCTTTCTCCACGTTGGTCAGGCTGGGCTCGAACTCCCGACCTCAGGTGATCCGCCCACCTCGGCCTCCCAAAGTGCTGGAATTACAGGCATGAGCCACTGCTCCCGGCCCCACTGATGGAATCTCTAGTGCTGCCAGCCACCTCAATCCAAGGGGTACCCTGGCCGTGGCTACCCCAGAACCCATACCCCAGGGTCTCAGGAGTATAAGATGTGTGCTCTACTCCGATTCCTGGGTGCCATCATTGGCTCTAGGACAATCCATTACAGCACAGTACGGGCTGTCTGAAACAGACATGCATGTAACATTTAGATTCTTTCTCCAGAAGCCTACAGGTTCCACAATTCAATAAACATCAGAGCAAAGGTTATTTTAAACTCCGCAGTTAAAATCGACGTGGTGATATATTGGTCTGATGACTCCTTTTATGAAATTACCTCTGAAATGTTATGTTTTCATTCTGGGAAACTCATTCCAGCTTTGTTCTTCCTTGAACTTTATAACTTACCCTGAAAACCGCTGTGTACCTGGCCACGGTTCTGGAAGTTTCTCTAGGGCCTGTGATCTGAGCTGATGGGGCGGTGGTGGAGGAAGGCGTGGCTGACAGCATCAGAGAGCCGCGGGCTTCTGTATCAGCTGCTGTTCCTCGTCTGGGCTCACTGTGGGATGACACACGCCTGGCTTCCCTCTCAATAAGGCGGCCGAGCCCCCCACCCCCGCCATTCTTCCAGGGACTCAAACCTACCGCTCATCATCACATCCCACATGTCAGGTTTTCTCCCCAGAGGCGCTGAGGATCATGATGAAAACCACCCCGGGGCTTTTCACGAGCTGCACTGGAGCCGGCGCTGGAGAAGTCACAGATGTGCTGCGTGTGTGTCACCTGCGGGCTGCTAATTAGAGCGCCGCTGACAGCCCAGAGATGGGGAGCTGGAGAGGCTGGGAGCAGGCGAGAGCCCGGTGGGCTCCTGTGAGTGTAGGCCTGAGTGCCGCAGCGGAGCCAGCAACAGCTCGGAATCACCCAGCTTTGTGGATCTGCCCTCACCCCCTGCTGTCCTCGGTCCAGCCCAGCCCTCGCCTCCTGGGGGAACCCAGCTCAGCTCGTCCCACAGCCCTGGGGCCTGCATCACCCTGGATGGACTGGAGTGGGTCTGACCACTGCTCCCTGCAGTTGGTTCCCACTGAGGTCACAGGATGCAGTGGAGGCCTGCAGGCCGGGGGCTTCTCCCTGCTTCTCTAGTTGGCCACTGGCCACTGACTGTGACCTCACAGGCCTCTGGCTCCCTGAGCCTGGGGTCTCCTGAGCCATGTGAGGTAGTGACACTCTTAGGGCTCCAGGAAACATGTGTCCTCTCTCAGCACACCTGCTGTGGCCCACGGGGCTCTGTTCTGAGCTCCTGGTCATCTTCCTGACCGGGACAAGCCCAAATATCCATGGTGGGGGGCTCTGCCGGAGCTCAGTCATGGGAGAAGGCGGTAGACCCGGATCAGTGTGTAGGACACCAGGTGAGCCTGGCTGAGCCTTCCGCCTCTCGGATCCCCAATGTTCCCAGGTCTCAAATCCAGCGTAAGTTCCCGGGAAGTCAGGCAACGTAAGGGGGAAAGCACTCAGCCTTGCAGGGCTTTGTCGCCTGGACGTGGATGGGATCAGCACACCTCGTGGGGCAGCAAAGGCGCCAGGCCTCCTCTCCAACAGCGTCCTTTGACTCAGGGGTCCTCACATTCTCTCTTGCTCCCCAACCCCCAGTATGCCCTCCTGTTTTCCATCCTATTATCTGCTCTCTCTTACCCAGGGATTTTCAGCCTCAGCACCACTGACATTTGGGACGGATCATTCTCCCTGCGGGGATCGCCCTGTGCGCTGCAGGCTGCTGAGCAGTGTCCTCGGCCTCCACCCACGAGAGGCCCGCCCCACCCACCTCTGACGCCACCACCCAAAGCCTCTGCAGACACTGCCCAGTGTCCCCGGGCGGCAGAACTGGCCTGTGGAGGACCGGTGGCCTGCCCCAGTGCTTACTGGGTGTGTAAATACTCTCTGAGCCCCTGTATGTGCCTGAACTTGCCTGAGGTCTAGTGTGGCTGTGGCCAGTGGTGACACTAGGTCTAGTGTGGCTGTGGCCAGTGGTGACACAGCAAACACGGGGCCTCAGCATGCACCAAACTGGGCTGGAATCCACCGCAGCCATTAGCTCTGTAACCCACACAGCAAACACGAGGCCTTACTGTGCACCAAACTGGGCTGGGACCCACCTCAGCCATGAACTCTGGAACCCACACAGCAAACATCGGAGGGGAAACACTGTTACTCCTACTTTACAGGCATAAAAACTGAAGTGCAGAGCATTTGGGTGCATCGGAATTTTAACTCTTCAGCCCTGCAGGCCTCACTTTCAGACATTCTGCTTCAGTAGGGCTGGAAGGGGCCCTGGGGAGCCCCACTGCAGGGAACCAGAAACCAACTGGAAGAACTGGTGTCCTGCAGGCCCCAGAGCTCCTCAGAGCCTCAGACGGAGTTGGAGGGCCTTCCCCTGCTGCACCCTTCCCCTGATACTGGTTGTTCCTTTCATTCAATAGATGCTCAAATCTTACACAGTTTAAACAGACATTCCTAAGAGCATTGTATTTGCACGTAATTCGACTGTTTTCTTATAGTAGTTGTAAAAGGGGAAGGAAAATCTATTCCAGTTAATTGCAGGTTCGGTGGAACCGGAGTTAGAGGGCATCACCATTGAAACCAGCTTATTACCGATCGGAAAAGTGACAGGCCTGGGTCCACGGGCAGACGCGTTGGCAGAAGCCTTTGTCACGCCATGGCTGACATCTCCACATTGTTTTTCAGCTGGTAATTCCTTAAAGACGGAGACAATAGTCATTTAATATCGTTTGCTCAAATGAGCAGTTCCCCGAGCAAATAATAATAATAAAAAAATGTCCCTGAGAAGCCAATTAGACTCTGCAGCTTGTACCAAGCAACGGCCTTCTTAATAGACGCCCTTTTTACAAGCGCAGCTGTGTCACCCAGATGAAAAATCAGGCCCCCTTTTGCTACTGATATGTAAATAAATGCAGGCGATCGCATATGTAATAGCCCTGTTCCATCAGCGGGGTTTAGAAACCCGATAGGAATACTTCAGATAAAGGGGCAATTTGTGGAAGAGATTTTCTAATGAGAATGAGGGATAGGAGAGGCAGTGAGAAGACAGGAGATCTTCAGGGTCAGGAAATGTGACCCAGGCCAGGGGCAGAGCTCAGCCTCGTGCCGGGAGACAAAGACCTTGGCTGACTCCTCTATGTAAGGACGGCAGGGGTTCTCCTCGTGGGCTGCATCCTGCAAGCACAACAGCCATGGGGATTCTAATCTTGGGGTGCACATATTCCCTTTAGACACCGTGACCTCTGTGGATTTCTCCCCAGAAAAGTGCATATATGTGCACACCATTTTGTATATAGATCCAGGGTGCCTCAGGGATCCTGAGACTCACCCTTGGACCCTAGCTCAAGAACAAGAGCATCTTTGGGGCTGGAGTCTCCACCAGGGTGGTTCTGCCCCCAGGGACATGTGGTGACGTCTGGAAGCGTTTATGGTTGTGCAGCTGGAGGGAAGGGGCCCTGGCATCTCGTTGAGGGAGGCCAGGTGTGCAGCTCAGCATCTCACAGGGCACAGGACAGCCCCTATGCAAGGAAGGATCTGACTCCAAGTGTCAATAGCATTGAGACTGAAACAGCCTGCTCTGCGTGATCTGCCCACAGCAGGGTCCCAGAGCACCCATCTAACCACCTTGCATCTACAGATGGGGAAACCGAGGTCTGGAGTGGAGAAGGGACTTGCCCAGACCCCAGGTCTTGGTGGTGGCAGAGGCAGCCCAATGTTGAAGCCATGCTTCCAGCTGTCCCATACCTGCTACCTGGCTGGACTGTACCAGCCCCTCCTCAGCAGAGGTTCCTGGAGCCTCAGGCAACCTGCACGGGAGCTGTGAGGCCTCACTGGCCTCAGCTATAAAGCAGGGGAAACAGTTCCAGTGATTCCAGACCCACCACCGAATGCCAAGCCAGCTTTCAGCTGGGGCTTTGCCAGGGTTTCCTGACACAGAGAAGGAACAAGCCAGTGATTCCCTTCTGACTCGGCAGTGGAGCCAGGTCACAGGCAGAGTGAGGGCCAGACTGCGGCTGGAGCACGTAGGGCCAGGTCACCTTGGGCCACCAAGGAAGGCTCTACCAAGAACGGGCATTCCCGAGGGCACCAGAGAACTGGAGGGGAGGCCTAGGGAGGAGGGGAGGAGGGGGAGGCCTGAGGAGGAGGTGAGGAGGGGGAGGCCTAGGGAAGCAGGGAGGAGGGGGAGGCCTAGGGTAGATGGCTAGACCTGAGGGTGGGAGGCTTGGGGGTGTCATGAGGAAGGCTTCAGTGGGGGTGGAGGTTGATTGGTTTGCAGGGCACTGCCATCCGTGGCTGAGCCTCCATCTCCATCACCCCCTGCAGGGAGAGTTGGTTGGATGGCTCTGTGTGGGCGGGGACAGCCTCTGGGCGGGATGCTCCACGGCCACGGAACTCTGTGCTGGTGGGCAGGCTCTGGCCCTGCGTGCAGAGCCGCCTTCCCTGCTCACCCTTGGCCTTGCTTGCAGTCAGCTGACAGCCGTGCCTAGCAGCAGGGTCCTGGGATCTGGGGGCCACAACCTACCTGGAACCGACAAGGTCTATGCCTGGCTCGCCATCCACAGAGCCCCACAGAGAGAGTGCTCTCAGACATTTGCCCCTCTGCGAACCTGGCTCTGTGCATTCCCCAGCCTGGGCTGCCTTGCACAGGGCTATAGACCAGGCAGCTGAAGCAACAGAGACGAATTCTTCTTGTCCTGGAATGCAGAGCCCCCAGAGCAAGGCGTCAGCAGGGCGGCCCCCTCCCGAGGACTCTCTCCTTGGCATGTAGATGGCCGTGTGCTCCCTGTGTCCTCACGAAGTCGTCCCTTTGTGTGTGTCTGTGTCCCAATCTCCTATAATAGTGACCCCAGCAGGTTGGAAGAGGGCCCACCTTCTGGCCTCATTGTAACTTAATTACATTTTAGGAAGCCCTATCCCCACACACAGTCTCATTCTAAAACACTAGGGGTTAGAACTTCACCCTAGGACTTCCGGAGGACGCTGCTCAACTCATGACAGTCTTCCTGCTTGGACAGATAGACGGGCCTTTGGACCACAGATCCCTGGGCCCTGGGAGCACCTGAGCCTCTTCGTGGTGAGAGACAGCAGCCCAACCTGGGGGCAAGGTGGGAACAGGCCCTTTCCACACCTTGTTTCCGTGGACACGACACAGGCTCGCATGAAATCCTCAGGGAAGCCCTTTGCTCAGAAGCAGCACCATGTCAGGGTACTGAGAACTTGGATTTTTTTCTTCTTCCATGTCCTCTTTCCAAAGCACCCCATCTTGCTCACGCGTGCTCTTCCTCACAGTAAGATCAGCAACAAACCTTGGAGGGGAAGGGGGCCTGGGTTTCCAGAGTGGCGGGATATCCCTCCCTGGCTCCCCAGAGCCTGGGGTGAGCTCTCCTGGCTGGGACACACTGGTTTCCCCGCTCACCCACAGACACCTGCCTTCTCTGGCCTGCCTGGGTGGGGCACCTCACGGCTGTCATGGGCCTCTACAGCTGTCTTCCGCTCTCCCCTCGCTGACAACTGACAGGCCAGGTCCTCGGATCGGATGATAGCTGTCACCACTCTCAGCGTGTCAGGGAAGGAGCGAGCATTACAGGGCTCTGTCTTCTCCAGCCCTCCTGCCTGCCGATCCACCAGCCTCTGCGGCTGCCTCCGGGGCCGCCCATCGATCCTGCCCGCTCTCATTTTCCAAATGATGTCCTGGAGGCTTTTGGCCTTTCCAAGCCAGCTCTGGGCCTCGGGGCAGCCTCCACCAGGGCAGGGAGGGGCAGCTGAGCTGCACACAGGAAGAAGCTGATGTGCTGTCTCTCCAACCTGCTCCTGGTGCGGCTGGGGAAACAGGCTCTGTGAGGAGCAGGGGTTTCCTTCCCTCTCTCAGGAGCCTGAGTCCTGCTCTCTCGTCCACCTCAAGCTGCTGCACTTCCCGGGCCTGGGTTTGGGGCTGGACTCCACCCACAACCTGCCCTGACCTGCAGGGTGGGATCCACAGCCGATGCTCCATGGCCGCTGCCCCCATACACCTAGTCCTAGAAGAAGAGGGCCAGGCACTCATTAAGCACCTGCTGTGCTCCCCTCGCTGCCCACGTTTCACACTTGCTCAGGCTCATGCTGACCCTGAAAGCTCCAGAGGAGTCAGGCCATTTGCCTAAGGCCACACAGCTCGTAATGGCCAGGGCATCGGCTCAGCCAGGAGCCTGGACACTCCTCTTCTAGGACTTCCAACAAGGTGGCTGGTCAGAGGTCTTGGCCCAGGTGCGATGTGCTGAGAAAGCAGGAAGCCACCTCTGGTCTCTGCTTCTGGGCCGGCAGAGATGGGCATAGGTCTGGCCTTCAGGCTGCTGAGGAATGAACTGGAGGCCACAAGCATAGCATCTAGGACAAAACTGGAAGGATGGCCAGGTGGGCTGTGCAGATCTCTGGGGCTGCTGGGCCAATGGGACCTGGCTGTCAGAAAGTGGGGCCCAGCCTTTGGAAGGGGGCCTGTCCTGCGGCTGGGTGAAAACACATGTCGGGGCAGGCCTGAGGTCTCTGCTGATGGGCGAAGGGGGAGCCGGGCTGCTTGAGGGCTGTGTAAGCCCTCTCTCTCCCCCTGGGGCTGCCCGAGTCTGGGTGAGCTGCCCACCCTGGCCTGGCTGAGGCCCTTAGTTGTGAGTGGCAGAATCTACCTGCAGGGTGGCTGGTGTGGAAAGGGCAGGACGGGCTCCTGGATCTGAAGCCAGAGGCTGGACAGGTGGCCTGCCCAAGTGGCACAGGGCTACATGCTGCAGGAAGCTCTGCCTGGTGGGCATGGCCATGTCAGGTCACTGCCCACACCCCTCCCTCGTGGCACTTGGGGAAGGGTGGCTGCTGGCCAGTCTCCATCACCATCCTCCCAGTTAGTAGCACCCTACGGGGCCAGCACTGTTCCCGTCTCAAGGAAACCTGATTGGGTGAGCTTATGCCTGGCACCCCTCAGAACAAATCCCAGGGAGGTTGGGGAGGCATCATGGGCCCAGCCTGTGCCAGACACCACCATTGTGTCAGAGCCGGGTGTGAGAGCAGTGCCTGCGGGAGGCCACAGTCCTAGAAAAGAGACAAAAGGAAGGTGAGTTCCCTGTGCCCAGCCCTCCGAGGGACGCTGCCTGCACTGGTTTCTCCTGCACTTGGACCTGTGGGGCAGGAGACTAGAGATGCCCTGTCTCCTGCCACCTCCCGCCACTGCAGGCCACCAGAAGTCCCCTCACCACCGAGGGCTGGGAGCAGAGCCAGCAGCCCACAGTGGTCTGACCAGGGCATCCAGGACTGGGCACCTCTCCCCGTGGGCGAGGATCCAACAGAACGATGGCCCCCAGCGTGCTTTCTCGCCTCTGGGCAGACGGCGGCCATCAGGGCAGCATGAGGCTGGCCGTAGCCTCTTCCCGTCGTGACAAGCGACTCTCTGCTCAGCCTCCCCTCTTGGTGCTCCCTGGGGACAAACTGTCCTGTGAGACCCAGTCCCTCCCTCCATGTGGAAGGCACTCAGCCCATCTCCACCCACCCTCTGCTGAGGCCCCTCTACCTGATGCCAGCTCAACAACTGGCAGCTCTGACGTCCTCGGCCCACGGCCACACCCAGGCATGACTGGGATCTCTGAGAGGGAGCTGGGCTGGAGCCTCGTGGGAACTCCTGGGGTGTGGGATGCCCTGCGGGGGCCGGGAGGCCAGGTGCCCTCTGGAAGGACAGACGCTGCCTGGCACCAGGTGCCCCTGCTTTTGCCTGCCCTGCTCCCTTTGGGCTTGTTTTCAGGTCTCTGTCCAGGTAAGTCCCTCCCTAGGCCCTCCCACCTGCCCTGGGCTGCGCTAGTCCCTCCTGGGTCCCCTGCGCCCTGCACTGACCTCTGCACACATCCACCTCTCCAACAGAGTCAGCCCCAGCCTCTGGCACTGGGACCCGCCCCGGGACCCACCAGCATTTGTGCAGGTCCTACCAGTCCCTCTTTCCTGCCAGTCCCTCTTTCTTGCATGTACCCCTTCACTGGCCTCCAGCCAGCCCCCCTCAGCAGCAGGAAGCCTGGGCTCTGAGTGCTTGAGTGACAGGCCCAAGGCCACAAGCTCCTACCCAGGGAGTTGCCCAGGGAGCCCGTGAAGCCTCGTCCCTCTGACCTGATGTGTGCGCTGCGCTGCAGGACGGCTGGGCGAGGGGCTGCTGTGGTGACCCTGTCCCCACACAAGGTGGAGCTGAGTGAATAAATGAAGGGGGTGGAGGGCTGAGCTCCCCGCACAGTGGGGCCGGCCAAGGCTCAGAGAGGTCTGAGCAGAGAGCAAGGTGGGGTCCTGGCCTTCACCCTGCTGCTCTGCTGGGAAGCCCACCATGCTAGCTGCCAGGGGGATGTGGAAAGATCCATCGTGTCTGCGCTCCTGACTCTGTTCCTTCTTGTCACACGGCTTCCGCCACACCTGCCCATGAGCGTGGACCTCCAGTTCTGCAAGCTTGGTCCTTGGGGTCCACAGCTGAGCTCTTGTGGCAGGTCACACCCCACCACCTGGACACTTGGCCGTACATAAGAAGAGTGTGCAGTAGGGAGAGAAGGGTGAGCCCTGCCCCAAGTGCCCTCCTGGGACCATCGGATCCTCTGGGAGGGTCAGCGCCCACCGTGGGACTGCCTCTCCTGCTGGGCAGCTTCTCCCATTGGGGGTGACCCGGGCTCTGCGTTCCCAACTCTGCTGGCCCTTCCACTTCCTGTCACAGGAAGAGCAGAGCGCCCAGTTCTGGAAGGGCAAGGTCCCACAGGGTGCAGACAGCAAGTACATCCGCGCCTAGAGAATGCTCGCACCTGTGGCCCCACACATATGGCACAGACCCCAACATGAGTGGGTGGTGCTGTCAGAGGCCCAAAGTGGACAGGCAGACGCAGCGATTCTAATCCAGAGACCCTCGCAGGGACTGGATGAGGAAATGGGGAGGGTATCCAGGGCGTGGAGGCCTGCACAGACCATCAGAGAGGCTTTCCCAGAGGAGGCAGAGCTGAGTCCTTGGAAGAGAAAGAAGACCTGGAAGGGGAAGTGGGCACACCCTGCTTATAGTAGGCTGTGGGGCCAGCATTCAGGCTCCCTCCCTCCTCCCTCTCTCCCACACTTCTCCCTCTCCTCTTCTTTTTCTCCCTCCTTCCTTTCCTCCCTCCTCCCTCCCTCTTCCCTTCTTCCTTCCGTCACTCCCTCCTCCCTTCCCTTCCACCCTCCTCCCTCCTCTCTTCTCTCCCACCTTTTTCCCTCCCTCCTCTCTCTTTCCTTCCCTGTCCTCCCTCCCTTCCTTTCTTTTCTCCCTCCCTGTCTCCCTTCCTCCCTCTCTCCCTTCTTCCTTCCTTTTCCCCTTCCCTTCTTCCTTTTCTTTCTCCTTCCTGCCTTCTACCCTTCCCTTCCTCCCTCCTCTCTCTCCCTCCCCCAGAAGCACAGCGGGTAGTGAGTGGGTTCCACGGTCCTGCCCTGACCCTGCAGCTGGAAGCATGTAGGAGGCACAGAAGACACTTCAGAAGAGACTCCTGGGGGACGGACACAGGGATCCCCAGCACCCCTGCCTCACAGCAAACACAGACATGGCAGGGAAAAGTGGGGTGCATGGTGTGCCCTCCTGCTTATAGCGACAGCCCCTTCCCTGGCTGCGCCCCCTCTTCTCTGATCCCAGGTCCCTTGCCCAGATTCCCCAGGGGACTCCAGCACATCTGCCTTCACCCCATCGCTGGCAATTGCACGGGCTCTGGTTAGCTGGCCCCTCCCCTCTTAAGGAGGTGTCTGTGCTTCCAGCCAGGAGACTCTTTGCCCTGTAAACTCAAATCACTGAAAACATGCTGGAAAATGAGAGGAATGGAAGAAACGGTGGTACCCCATCCCGGCGCTGGACGCGCACCCTGCATGGAAGGCTGCAGATGTGGGCACTGGCCTTGGAACCCGGCCACCCTGCCCAGCCTGCCCAGGCCCTGATGCCATCCCTGGGGGTCTGTGCTGCCCCCAGCCTGACACCCAATAGGAACACTGTCCAGAAGACAGGATGCGCTGCCCCCACCCTGAAGTTACGACTCTGTCCCTAGAGAGCTTCTCACAGCGGCGTGGACCCCCGGGGCTGGCCCCGGCTCCTGTCTGCCGAGAGGGGGCCCCAACCTGGCACAGCCCTGTGCACATGAAATCCCACCAGGACCGCTGACCCTCAGCTGCCCATGGGGAAGGTCGGACATGGTCACACTGCTAGTCCCTGGGTGGGCTGAGCCCATGGGGCTGACTCCAGATCCCAAGCCCTTAGGTACGTTCACTCACGTCGGGTCACCCAGCCAGCAGACAGGGCCAGAGCCAGTGGCCTCAGCTTATGGTAGCTCTTAGGCAGAGGCCTCCTGCGAAGCCTGCCTGCTCCTCACACCTGCCCCGTGGTAAACAATGTCCAGATACTCGGTCAGAAGGCAGCTCCCCTGTCCCCAGGCCCAAAGCTAGCAGGCGGTGAGGGGGCTTAGAAGACAGGCGCTCTGGTCCCATGGCACCCCCACTCCCAGGGCCCTGGGATGACCACACAGGGGATGGGACTGCAACTTCCCTGCGGGCTCCTTCCCAGCAGACGCCCCTGGTGACCTCATCCTGGACAGCTCCCTGGCTCGTCTTGAGAGGAAGAAATCTCCAACAGGCCCCATCTGAGCAGATCCAGACACTGAGACAGCTGGTTTTGCAGAACGGCCCTGGGGCCCAGGGCAGCAGCCTGTGAGTCAGAGGCTGCTGGGCCCCCAGCCAGGGGCTGTCTCAGGAGCAGCTCAGCCTCAGGTGCTGGGAGGCAGGCTGGCTCCAGAGCAGGCTTCGGGGTGTTGGTTCTCCCTGCCTAGGAAAGGGGGAATGGGCTGTGCTTCCGCCACAGGCCCTGGGGGCACCTGGTTTTCCTCCCTTTGAATGGAAGTCCCTGGAATAAAACGTTGCATTTGGACACAAAAGGATCCATGGGGATCATTGAATACTGAGACCCCCCAATGTGGGCCAAGACCTCTCACCAGCCGCAATCCCCAACCAGAGTCAGAGGGTGGGTGGCATGGCCTGGCCACCAACGTCGGCCAGAAGGAAGCGCCCAGGGCACTTGCACAGGGGAGCTCCCGGAGCTGCCCTCCCTCAGGGTTCGGGACGTTCTCAGCCGGGTCCCACTTGGTGTCTCCACTCACTGGGAGAGGCTGGAGAGGCTGGAGGACAAGGTCTGCCCCAGACAGCCAGCACCCAGGATAGGGTTCCTGCTCAGAGGCCACCCAAGAGTGTCTGTCACAGAGTGGATGAGTGAGTGAAGGCTCTGTGCCTGTGGAACCTGCAGACATGACAGATCTGGGGTGCAACACCCCACAGGTGGAGCAAGCACATGGAAGCAGTGACTCCCAACCAGCTCCACATGCCCCACAGAAGGCTGTAGTACAGGGGTGCACGGCATGGGGGACCCCCAGTTCCTAGATGCAGCCTTCGGCACCATGGGGACCCCTGTGTGTTAGCCACAGGCCACGGCACCACTCACACCCACCCATGCCCTCTCATGCCTTCCTTGGCACCCCGGCATTGCCATTGGCCAGATCACTGAGGTTTGGCCATTTTTGAGCCACAAAAATGACAATTTCATAAGGTTGTACCTAAAACATCCTAAATATTTAACTGCAGAAATCACTTTTCCAGTTCCCAAAGATATACTGAGCTCCCAACAGTCAGGGCTGTGTCTTCCTTTTGCTCACTCAACCAGCGCCTGGCTGAATTGGATCAAGTGGCTTGGAACGTCAAGAATGTTGCCACCTCCTGCCTACTAAGAATCAGGGGTTCGGGCCCTCCCAGGTCCATGGACGACCTTGGGCACCCCTTGCCCTCCCTGGGGAGAGCTTCCTCTCAGGTCACAGCAAGAGGATACAGGGAGAGGAGGAAGGAGAGGAGAAGAGAGGAGCAGAAAAGAGAAGAGAGGAAAGGACAGGAGAAAGAAGGGGAGGAGTGGAGAGAAGAAGGCAGAAGAGGAGAAGAGAGAAGAGACATCTGGTTATTACAGCATCTCAGCCTTCTCTACCGCAACATCTGAGTCAGCCATCTAGGGTGTTCAGTCCAGAAGAGCTCTCTGATGACGCCATTCCAGCCAGCACCATGTGGAACAGAAGGACCCAGCCACGCTCGATCCACACACATCATTATAACACATTGTTCTTTCATGTCACTAAATTTTGGGGGGTTGGTTGTAGTAACATATAACCATGTTACATGTTGGCAGGAGGGCACAGGCATGGCAGTGTGTCCCTGCTGCCCAGGAGTCCCCTGACATCTGACCCTGCGGGCTAACACTCCCCTCCCTCCTCTCCAAGTCCCCCTCCAGCTGCTCGGACAGAGGGGCTTTCCTGGCGCCTGCTCACGAGGACCTCATTGCTGAGCCCCCACTCCATGTGCACCTTCTAGAACGACAGCAGTACCTTGGGAAAGCTTGGCCTTCCAGACGCAGGGGCGCAGGTGTCGTGGAAGTCCACAGGGCACGGGGATGGTTCGGGTTTAGAAAGCTCTGCATCCTGGCTTCTCTGCTTCTCTTTGTGTTATTTGTCCTCTTGGAAACAATATGCTTCTCAGGAAGAACAGACACCTGCTCGCTGGGAGCTGCTCCACGTGCTACTCACAGATAGGGCTGGTAATTGATGCTGCCGTCCCCCCATCCCAGCCTGGCCCGGACCTGTGCTCCACCAGGCCCTCCAACCCTGCCTCCAGCAACCCTGGAATAGACATCGAAGCAGATGGCAGGAGAGAGAGTGGAGCAGCCAGCAAGAGCCTGGCTTGGCCCGAATCCATCTGTCCTGCTTCAAGCATCTTGCCCGCTGGCCACACATTCATAGTTTCAGCCACATCAGCATTTTGCAAAATGCCAGCTCCAAGCGGGGGACCCTCGAGGGCTGTCGTGGCTGCCAACTGTTGGATTTTGACACATATCGGCCAGTGTGGGCACACCGGAGCTTCGTCCACATTCAGAGGATACAGGAAAAGTCAGCTGCCCCATGCTGCTTCTCAGAGTCACTCAAGTTAGGACGGGCTCAGGGGCCCTCTCCTCCTGCCCGCCCTGCTTGGCCAGCTCTGCTCCCACATCCAGCCTCTCCAATGCTGGAGTTCTTCCAGGGGCACGGACCACCGCTCAAACAGCACCCCTTTCTTGTGTACCCCAGCGTTGCAAAGTCCTTCTTCCACTAAGCCAACATTCTGCTGGACAGCATCCAACTCAGGACAGATCCACTTTTCCTGCCACACCCCTTCTGATAAAATGGGAAAGATGGTGTGGCTGGTTCAGAGAGAGCCTGGAACCTGAAAGTGGCAGGGAAAGGCTTGGCCGAGGAGGGAAGCAGCGGCCGAGCCTCACATAGGAGCCTGCCCAGGTCATGGAGCCAACTGCACTCCCCCACTGTGTGGGTCAGGACCCTGTCTGCTGTAAGCGGTGGCAGGAATCAAAACAGGTGTTACACACACACACACACACACACACACACGAAACAAAGACAGAGGAGAGGGAGGAGAAGGAGAAAAGAGAAGAGAAGGAAAGGAATGCTTCGGCTCAGTTGACGGCTGAAAGTAAAGGGCACCTCTACTCAAGGCACAGACGGGCCGAAGCCTGGCCTCCTCTCTCTCTGACTTCCTTCTCCATGTTAGCACCATTTCTAACATGGGGTTCATGTGCGGAAAAGCAATCACCACCAAGCAGCTTTACACATATCCTCAAGTTCAATCTCAATAGAAAAATAAGTGGAAGCCTCTCGCCTTAGAAGTTGGAGCCCTGAGCCTAACTCGCAGGCGAGGGCAAATGTGTGCACATCCCAGAAGCAGTGACAGCATTGAAGTTGGGAGTTGGTCTAGTCCTGGCGCAAATGGCCACCCGTGGTGCCCATGCTGGCTGTGGTGGGAAAAACTGGTAGATTCCAACCCCCAGGGTCTCTGGGCACAAGGAAAGGGGCACGCGGCAAGGTGCAGATGACCTAGCCCAGTCTAAGTCTCTGCTCAGAGCCCAAAGCCAGGCGAGGTTGGGGAGGCAGAATGGTAACAACCGATGCCTCCAAGGCTCTCCTCTGCAATGCATCAGCTGTCACCAGCCAGGCTGGGTGTCATGTTGCATTTCAAACCAGAAACTCTTAAATGTGCATTGAACTGACGGCGGTGTGTGTGGTGCATTGTGTACACCCGACTCCTGGCTCCTCCAGTGCTCTGCTGAAGGCACCCTGGGAAGTTCCAGGGCTGAGCAGCGGTAGGCGGGGGCGAAGCTTCATTCATGTTAGCTTCATTCTGTTAGCTTCATTCATGGTTACGGGGTCACCTGCTGAGGACAGCCAAGCGGTCATGTAGATGACGACAGCACTGCCATTCACGGGGCCTGGCTCAGGCAGATCCTGCGGTGTGAGGAGACCCTACTGTCAGGCAAGTCCAACAGGGAGTCTCGCTGGTGGTGACCCTTGAAATCTGGTGGGCAGAGGCCTGGAGACACACATTGACCCATTCCCAGTGAGTGCCAGGGCTGTGCGGGCAGGAGACATACAGGTCTCCCCAGACAGGCAGGCTGGGGTCCAGAACTGCCCAGGTCTCCACAGGGTGTGGTGAGGAAACAGAGGCAGAAGCTCCCCGGTGGACCAGCCAAGCAGAGCTCAGGGAGGCACGGACAGGGTGGGTGAGATGTGGAGATGCCTCTCAACTCTGCCACCTGCGGCCCCTTCCCTACTGCCGTCCAGGGTGTAGGCTGGGCCCAGGGAGGAGCCCCTGCTGGCCCTGATTCTCCCACATGGAGCTGGGAGAAGGGGCATGGGGCCCAGACCTCAGGGAGGCCGTGGACAGAACAAAGAACCATCTCACCAAAACCACCTCAGGGGGCAAAACCGCTCGGAAATCCCTTAGGCCCCTGAGTCAGTCCCGGCTCTGGCGATATTCACCGTTGAGGCTCGGCCCCTCTGCCTGCGGGCACCGCTGGCACAGCCCTTCCGAGCACTCCACGGCCTCTGTCCCACAGCTGTGCCTCCAGGGGTGCGTGGCCAGCGGGCCTCAGTTCTTTCCACCCCAAATAATGCTGCAGCTCACATCCTCAAAGATGTCTCACTGCCCCTCTGGGCGGGGGCCTCTGTGGGCTGCCCCAGAACTGTGTGGCCGGCTCTCGGCAGGGCGGCTCTGCCGTGTCACTGAGACTGTCCACGTTGTCCTGCAGGCCCTCCCTCTCAGGCCTTCTCTGCTCCACAGGGTCACGTAGATGACCAGCCCTCAGAAGCGTCTGTGGGTACCCACCTGTCTGATCTTGTCACTCTGACAGCATCTCAGGGTGGCAGTGAGGTCTTTCTGCCTCAGTGGTGCTGAGCATCTGCCTGGAACCTGGGCGGCCGTGGCCGCGGACCCTCCTCTCTGCGGCTCTCCTCTCCCTGTCAGTGCTGGTTTCCTGCTGAGGTTCTCACCTGCCTTCCCACTGCGGACCCTTCAGGAGCCAGCTCTGTGCAGATCGCTCCACCTCCCTGGCCTGTGGGCCTCTGGAGTCCTCCACTAAGGGACAACGTTCACGGTGAGGTGACATAACCGGCAGTGACTTCCCTCCTCCTGGCTTCTGCTGATGATTGATCAGAGTGACCTCCAGCCCCAAGGTCACAAAGACAGTCTCCTGCATTTTCAAAATTAACTTTATCATGTTAACCTTTCCCCGTTATGTGCTAAATCCATCGAGTTAATTTCGTTAATATGGTGTGAAGGGGAAAACCAATTTTATTTATCCATAAGCTGCCAAAATTTCTCAACACGATTTAATAAATAATCCACGCTTTCCCCAAATATCTGTTACCATTTATCCGATTCTCACAGACGCAGGGGTCTCTTTCTCCACACGCGTCCTCTCACATCCTGTGTTTTTTGACAGCTCCACACCCGCAATTCCTGTGGCTTTGTCGTCTGTTTTAAAGTCTACTAAATGAGCTTCCCCCAACAACTGAATTTTTACTCTTTTTTTCAGAATGTGCTAACCTATTTTAGGGTTTATTTTTCTATACATAATTTCTAATCTGTTTTTCAAGTTCCAAAAATTCCTATTGAGAGTTTAATCAGATAGTGCATTGAATCCATAAGTTAATTTAGAAGAAATTGGCATCTTTACAATGCTCGTTATCTCCTTCTTGAACATGGCTGCACTCGTCTGCAGTTGAGTAATAACTGTCCATAACCAGCCTCTGCAAAGCCCAGCGGTTACCAAGGGACAGTTAGCACCATGCTGAGGTGTTCAGGTTGGGCTGGCCGGGCTGCAAGATGGATTCAGGATGCCTTCTCTCTGCCCAGTGGACCAGCCTGGGGCAGGCTCTATTCATTTCTCTCCTATTAGGAGCAAAAGAAGAAAGCAAGAGGAAAATGCATGGCTTCTGAGGGCCTCAGGTCAAAATTGCAAACGGTCACTTCTGCCCACGTTCCTTTTGCCAAAGGCAGTCAAATGGCTGAGCTCAGCATCAGCTGAGGCAGGGAAGTAACTGGACGACGATACCGGGGGCATCCCCAATGCCTGTGGCAGAGGGCAGAAGGTCTAACCCCACTGTCTGACTCAAACAGCACCCCTTTCTTGTGTAATCCAGCTTTGCAAACTCCTTCTTCCAGTGAGCCAACATTCTGCTGGACAGCGTCCAACTCAGGACAGAGCCCATTGCACAGGAGTGGAGACCTGGAAGCCATCATCTGCTCTCCCACGAGGGCCAGTCCACTGGATTCAGGTGGACTTTGTGCTTCTGCGGTTGCAAAGGGCTTTTCTGCGAAGCTGGTGGTGACTTTCCTCAGACTGACTCCAGCACAGCTCACCGGCTGCACAAGTACTTGTGGGGGAACAGCGGCGCCCCCGGCTCCTGAGAGATGATCCTTAGAAGCCACTTCCACCTCATGAAGTAGAGGGAAGCCGGGACTCCACCTCCCTCCCTCGGCACAGGGCTCTATTTTTAGGAACACGGTATGAACAGATTAGGGTGGAGTTTGCACCCGGGAAACAGCTTAGTCATGGAGTCAGCTGACATCAGCGCAGGGACGGCTCGGCCGCTGATTTGCTGTGTGGCCCGGGGCACGTCCCACATACAATCTCTGGGCCTCCAGCTCTCCCGCGTGTACACTGAGGGGGTTGGACCCAATGACTTCCAAAGGCCCTTCCCAAATCTGTGACATGTCATGAGTCTATAATTTATGAGTGCCTCTGAAGAGGAGTCCCAGCATGGCAAGGGTGAGAAAACCTGCCATGGTGAGCAACGGTGAGCAGCGACTGGGGGCTTGGATACAGTTTCAAGAAGGGGCTTGTGCATGTGTGTGTGCATGTGCGTGTGTGTGCATATGCACGTGTGTGTGTGCATGTGTATGTGCATGTGCATGTATGTGCACGGTGCACGTGTGTGCATGTGTGTATGCACGTGCATGGGTGTATGCATGTGTGTGTGCATGTGGTGTGCATGTATGTGCGTGTGTGCATGTGTGTGTGCATGTGCATGTCTGCGTGTGTGTGCGTGAGTACATATGTGTGTATGTGTGTGCATGTGTGCATGTGTGTGCGTGCGTGTGTATGCACGTGTATGTGCATGTGTGTGCATGTGCGTGTGTGTGCATGTGTGCATGTGCATGTGTGTGCGTGCGTGTGTGTGTGCTTGTGTGTGTTGGGGAGCAGGGATGCTCACTGTGTTCATGTTTTTACAAGGAGTGATGGGCAGAGAGCGGAGGGTACTGTGAGCTGGAAGACAGCAGACCTGGGAGCCAATGTCTGGAAGACACGGATGCCGACTTCAGCTCAATCGAGAGAGGGACCCTTTTCTCCCAAGCAGAGCTTTTCAGTAATGACATGGGCTCCCTTAAGGACTTCTGAGATTCCTGGCTTTAGTGGGGACAAGGCCACTGACTTTAAGCATCTCCGTGTGATAAAACACACCTTCTGGGCACTTCTCCTCTTATCTCCAGCAGCTAAGGAAGGCTGGGCTGCCTTATCTATCCCTTTCTTCCCGCTCTCTAAACGCATCCTTCGATTCATGCCTGAGGGGCTCTGGTGGAGTCAGGCTGGCAGATCCTGCGCTCCGGGTGTGCAGCATCAAATCCGGCAGTAAGGCTTGCCTTGAGGCGGCTCCTGGCCTGTGCACTGCGGGGACAGCTTGGGGAGCTCAGTGGGGAGGGGGCAAGAGGGGGAAGGAGAGGCAGAGGAGGTGGAAACCTTTGAGTAATTCAAGTGTACGGTGGACTTGGGCTTTTCTTTCTGGAAGGAGACTCAAAGGAAGACAGAGGAGTTCCGTGCTGGCCGCACCTGGAAGAAGCATGGCCAGGCACAAGGTCTCCTGCCTGGAATTTCAACTCCGGGAGGCTGAGGCAGATGGATTGCTTGAGGCCAGGGGTTTGAGTCCAACCTGGGTAGTACAGCAAGACTCCGTCTCCACCCAAAATACAAAAATTAGCTGGGCATGGGGGCATGCGCCTATAGTCCCAGCTACTTGGGAGGCTGAGGTGGGAGGATGAGCTGAGCCCAGGGAGGTTGAGACTGTGGTGAGCTGTGATCACAGCACTGCATTCCAGCCTGAAGACAGAGTGAGACCCTCTAAAAAAAAAGAAAAAAAAAAAGAAAAGAAAAGGAACTAGGTGTGCTTTCCAAGAGGTCAGAGATAGAAGCTGGAGATGAGGGTGAGGGGGGAAGGGAGAAGGCCTCTCCCTGAGGCCTGTGGGCAGGGTTTTAAGTCCTCCACCCCATGGTGAGTCCCTCATCCTGGACACCTGTGGTCCAGCTCACCCAACTTAGTATCTGCCAGGCAGAGGCCACGCCTGGGCACCCCACAGCGGAGAACCCAGGTCAGTTTCCTCACGTCAGCTTTGGGAAACTGAGGCTCTCCTTTGACTCCAATCCCAGGAGGAAGAGATCAGGAGAGAGAAGCGCCTCTGGGCCAAGGCTTCTGGGCTGGAGCTGCTGGTGGGAGGCTGGGGAGACTGCAAACCACTTTGCTCCACGCAGCATTAGATGGCATAAAATTGGCATCCTCTGTCTGCTTTGCCTCCTCTATCTGCCTTGCATCCTCTTCCCTTACTAGAAGGAATGTGGACTCCTGAAGGGCAGTCAAGCTAGGTGGGGCTGGGACAGAGACTGTAGCGGGCGCTCAGTTCCACCCGGCTTCATTCTCCCAGTGTACACAGCCGTGCTGCCACCTGCAGCCATCTGCACTCCTTTACCTGCCCTCTTCCTGGTTGCCAGGAGGCCTCGCCCACATGCAGAAGGGGTCAGAGGTTCTGGGGATTCACATGTCTCAGGAGCAGCCCTCACCTAGTGGTGGTAAGAGTTGATATGTGAATACCCCAACTCTCTTGCCCTGTAAGTGGGATAAGGTTAGGGTGTGTGCTAGACACCCAGGACACGTCCTAGGGGCGGGCTTCTGGTGCCTTCTGGGTCACTGGCTTGGAAACTCCCCCTTGGTTGGCTGCTTCTTTCTCTGTCTCAGGTACCCACTCTCTAGTTGGCGCTTCCTGAAATCCCTCTCAAATAAACAATTTGCACCTAAAATCCTCATCTCAGGACCTGCTTCTGGGGAATGCAGATAAGACCTGAGCCTTGAGAGTGCCTTCATGCTCTGTGAAGTACATTTCTTGGGCTCCATGCAGCACCCTGCATCGTGAGCAGGGGCAGGGGCTTCCCTGTATGCCTGCTTCTGCTTCCAGTCATCCTCACGGTGAAAGAGCAGAACAAGGGGGACGTGCCCAGGTCAGCCCTGGCTCCAGCCAGAAGGCGCCCTTGAGCCTCATTCATGGTGTGGGGAGCTCCCTTCTAGTAAGCCATGCGGGGCTAGAGGCAAACACTCTTGCTCACTAGGAATGCTCTGGCCTGAGGGTCTCCTCTGCAGGCGTGCACCTCTGGAGCACAGAGCGGTGGGCGTGCCCATCTGGGGACGTGTGTGGTCTGAGGCCCTGTGTCCCATTGTTCTGCCCAGGGCGTCGTCAGCAACAGTTAGGGGTGAGTCAGCTCAGGGATGGGGTGTGGAGGGAGTCAGGGTGGTGCTCTCCTTACATTCACCGAGTTCATGGTGGTCTCACCAAACAGCTGCCTGAATGGGAAGAGGAGAGAGTGTGAGCCCCACGACAGAGAATGTGACTTCTCCCCAGCAGTCCCTCCAGAGCTCCTCATGCACCTCTCCCAGGGGGGATATACGGGGCCAGCGCCTTTCCCCACACTGCCTCTTCCTGGGAAGCCCTTCCCATCCTTTCCCACAAACCGCCTTCCCCACACTCTTCCACAGATGCACAACCGCTGCTCAGGGCCGTCTTCTGCACCACTGCCCAGCAGTCGGGCCCTCAGAGGCCTTTCATCCGGGAGGCCTGGCTCATGGGCCTTCTTTGCATCCCCACATCCCAGCAGAGGGCAGGTGCCCATTCGGTGCTGCTGCCCTAGATGTGTGCATGAACCAGTCTGCGGTACTGGACGGTGCTGCCCTGGGCACCTCCTCCAAACCAGGCCCTCTGCCCAAGCATAAAGCAGGCCTCAAGTTCCTGACCTTAAGAAGTGGACAGACATGGAGACGAGTGCTTTGGGGTGCAGAGCCGGGGAGCAGGGGGCTTTCTGGCGGATCTGGAAGAACATGGCTTAGGAGAGAAGGAAAGAACAGTGGCACGCAGGGATCAGCTTCTCCTGCTGTCTCTCTGTCTGTGCTTTACTGCAACATCTCTTTATTGCTTTTAATTTTCATGCCAAATTAAGTGCAACTCTCCTTTAAGTGATGAATAAATTGGGACTTATAGAAATTCAGGAACCTTTGCAGAGTCCCTCCGCTTAGAATGGAAATCCAATCCTAGCCAGTCTTACTTCCAAAGTATCCCCTGATGGCCATGGACAGTTCCAGAAGGATGGATTTACCATGTGATGTCAAGGGCGCTTGTGTGTTCTAGGAGCACGCCCACTCACCTTTGAAGGTGACGTGGTGTGAAAACATACTTGTTCTCAAAAGCATCTAAGAACCTCCAGCATAGACAAGACCAAAATTCAGAGTTCCAGGAAAAACAAATGCAAATTTGGCTATGACAGAGCTCAAATAACATTTATTTAAGAAATTCAAACACTGGTGTGTGGTCTACACTCCAAAGCTCTGCCAAATTATTCTTGATTTTGTCTGGACTGTGTACAGGCAGCCTGGATAAATACAACCAGAGATGATTTTGCCTGAAATAATCTAAGTATTTTTTCCAGCTTTTGGTTTCTACATAAAATTGTGTTTGCTGGACCCCCAAGAGAGGGCTCAGAACCAAATTAGGTTGTGTGAAATTAAAAATATTTTTAAAAACCCAGCCTGTAGAAGCTTATTGTCTGGTTATGGGAAAAAAATCAATTGAATGGAACAGATACCCTCTGCTTATAGAATGTGTCTCGCCAGACCAACCCTCCCACGATTAATAGATATTAAAGCTGGAGAGCAGTCAAGAAAAACTGCTGTTTGAAGGCATTGGAAAGTAATCGAGATGGTCAAGACCTTAGGTGCCAGTGTCGCCTCCCTGAGAGGAGGGAATGCAGGAGACAAGCTAAGTGCCGTGGCCACCTTTCCTCAGGGGCATGTGTAATCCGCCATGTGGGGAAGAGTCCAACAGACAGCTGCGCCCCATGCATCTGAAAAGATCAAAGAGGAAGCTGGGGCTCTCCAGGCAGTCAGGATTTGAGAGGGCATGATCCATGAGAAAAGAGATTTCCAGAGAAGCGAGTCCACCATTCTGCACAGATTTTTCTCTTGGGAATTTGTCAAATCTCAAGGCTCATGGGGTCATAAGAGGCTTACAAATCAAGCACACAGCAGCTGCTCAGTGCTAAGTAGCCAAGGAGAGCTGGAGAGTCAAATAAGACAAAAACTTCCAAGAAGAGAAAGGGCCCTAGTGAGCACCTCCTGTTCCAGTAGAGGCCTCAGCAATGCTGTAGACCAACAGCGAAGACAAACGAGAACCAAGTCAATCTTTGCAATGCCCAACACCTGGCCTCAAAATATCTCAGGCCATGTTTGTATCAATATCCTGTTCTACTCTAACAGCTGGGCAGGAGAAGATCAATGCTCCTCGAGGAAGACAGCCTCATCCAGACCTTCTAACGCTTTTCATGCACCATGTCAAACATTCGACACAAATGTGCCAGGCCTGCCCATAGGGAAGATAGAATGACATGAAAAATAAGACAATAGAAACAAATCTCCACAGGATCTAGATTTCGCAGCTTTTAGACAGAGATTTTAACATAAATGTAATAATTCAAGAAAATACATGATAAAATTGAGAATTTTACCCCAGAACTGGTAAGAATAACAACTCAAACATACAATAATTGAAACTAAGAATGCTCGAAGCCAGAACCCCCGTAGGAGACATAAACCATAACTCTGAACAGAGAAATATTAACAGAAGGAACCAGTATCTGATAATAAGGACCTTCCTATCAGGGTGCAAAGAGAACAGCAAATAGCACAGCGATAAAAGCTGTGGGGTGAGCCCTGCCCCGGGGGTTGCTGTGGTACCATGGAGTGAGGAAGGTGTCTGGAAGGGGGGACCCACATCTGCAATCCAGACCTCACTGGAGAGCGCATAGCTCTGGTCCGCTGTGTAGGGGAAGTTCCCTGAGGTATCATAAGCCAGGACTGCCAAGCAGCTTAGTGCACATCAAGTTGCCTATAAAATTCTCTGGGAAGCTTTCCCAGTTCAGAAGGAACTATCTGCAGTGTAAGCGGGGTAAGTGGGAAGGGCAATCAGAAGAATGAAGAGGGCAAATATATGGGTAATAATGAAAAACGGTAAGATTCACACATATGGGAAAGAAGAGTGCATGAGAACGTCACAGCTTTGCCAAACGGGAAGGGGCTTATACTGGACGAACCTTCCAGCCAGAAATCATCGCAGGTGAACCCCATTTGATTGCACTTGCCAGATACTGCGATTTTCAAAACTGGAAGGTTTGTGGCAACCCTGCGCCGAGCAAGTCTGCGCCATTTTCCCAAGAGCATGGGTTCGCTTCAGGTCTCTGTGTTATTTGGGTAATTCTTAGGTTTTGGCAATTCTTGTAGTACTTCAAACATTTAAATTATGCCTTTATGGTGATCTGTGAACAGTGATCTTTGATGTTACCGTTGCAATTGTTTAGGGGCACCATGAATTGCACCCATGAAAGACTATGACCTTGACCAATAAATGTTGTGTGTGTCCTGACTGCTCCCCTAGTCATCTCCCCATCTCTCTCCCTCTCCTAGGGCCTCTGTGTTCCCTCAGACACAACAATATTGAAATTAGGCTAATTAATAACCTTACCATGGCCTCAAAGTGTTCAGATGAAAGGAAGAGTCACACTTCTCTCACTTCCAATCAAAAGCTAGAGATGCTTCAGCTTAGTGAGAAAGCGGGTTGAAAGCTGAGATACACCAAAAGCTGCACCTCTTGTGCCAAACAACTACGTTGTGATTGTAAAGAGAAACCTCTTGATGGAAATTAAAGGTGCGACTCCAGAAAACACACAAATGATAAGAAAGTGAAGCAAACAGCCTTCTTGCTGAGATGGAAGTTTGAGTGGTCTGGACAGAAGATCAAACCAGCCACAACATTCCCTTAAGCCAAAGCCTAGTCCAGAGCAAGGTCCTAGCTCTCTTCAATTCTATGAAAGCTGAGAGAGGTTAGGAAGCTGCAGAAGAGAAGCCTGAAGCCAGCAGAGGTTGGTTCACCAGATTTAAGGAAAGGGACTGACTCCATAACACAAAAGTGCAAGGTGAAGCAGCAAGCACTGGTGGAGAGTCTGCAGTAAGATATCCATGAGACCTCGCTAAGATCACTGAGGAAGGTGGCTACAATAACCATGAAGGTGGCTGCAGTAAAACATCCATTAGACCTAGCAAAGATCACTGAGGAAGGTGGCTACAATAACCATGAAGGTGGCTGCAGTAAGACATCCATTAGACCTAGCAAAGATCACTGAGGAAGGTGGCTACAATAAACATGAAGGTGGCTGCAATAAACAACAGATTTTCAGGGCAGATGTAACAGCCTTCTACTAGAAGAAGATGCCATCTAGGACTTTCACAGCTAGAGGGGAGAAGTCAATGCCTGGCTTCAAAGCTTCAGAGGACCAGCTGACTCCCTTGTGAGGGGCTAACGCAACTGGTGACTTTAAACTGAAGCCAACACTCATTACCCATTATGAAAATTCTAGGGCCCTTAAGAATGATGCTAAATCCACTCTGCCTGTGCTCTACACATGGAACAAAAAGGCTGAATGACAACATATCTGTTTACAGCATGGTTTACTGAATATTTTAAGCCTAACGTTAAGACTTACTGCCTAGAAAAAAAAAAAAAAAAAAAAGATTACTTTCCAAATACTAATGTGACAGTTCGCCTGGTCACTCAAGAGCTCTGATGGAAGCTGGGCACGGTGGCTCATGCCTGTAATCCCGGCACTTTGGGAGGCCCAGGTGGGTGGATCACCTGAGTTCAGGAGTTCCAGACCAGCCTGATCAACATGGTGGAACCCCATCTCTACTAAAAATACAAAAATTAGCCAGGCATAGTGGCACATGCCTGTAATTGGTTCTAGCTACTCAGGAGGCTGAGGCATGAGAATTGCTTGAACCCGGGAGGTGGAGGTTGTAGTGAGATAAGATCACACCACTGCACTCCAGCCTGGGAGAGAGAGTAAGACTCTGTCCAAAAAAGAAAAAAAAGAAAAAAAAAAAGAAAAAAGCTCTGATGGAGATGCACAAGGAGATGAATGTTGTTTTTTTGTTTTTATGCTTGTTAGCACAACATCCTTTCTGCAACCCTGGATCAAGGAGTCATTTCAGCTTTCTCCTTATTTAACAAATACATTTTATAGTACTACAGCTGCCACAGACAGATTTCGGTCATGAAGAACATTTGCCATCCATGGAAGGAGGTCAAGATGTCAACTTTAGTAGTTTGGAAGAAGTAGATTCCAACCCTTTGAGGGACTTCAGACTTTAGTGGAGGAAGGAACTGTAGATATGGTGGAAATAGCAAGTGAACTAGAATTAGAAGTGGAGTCTGAAGATGTGACTGAATTGCTGCAATCTTATGATCAAATTTGAATATATGAGGAGCTGCTTCTTATGGATGAGCAAAGAAAGTGGTTTTCTGAGATGGAACCTACCCTTGGTGAAGACGCTGTGGACATTGTCGAAATGACAACAAAGGATTTAGAATATTCCATACACTTAGTTGAGAAAGCAGCGGCTGGGTTTGAGAGGGTTGGCTCCAATTTTGAAAGAAGTTCTACCATGGGTCAATTGCTACCTCATGCTACTGGGAAATCTTTTGTGAAAGAGTAGATTGATGCAGCCAGCTTTATTATTGTCTTATTTTAAGAAACTGACACAGTTACTTCAGCGTTCAGTAACCCCCACCCTGATCTGTCAGCAGCCAACATCATCCAGGCAAGATCCTCAACCAGCAAAAATATTATGACTTCCTGAAAGCTCAGATGATCATGAGTATTTTTAGCAATCAAGTATTTTTAAATTAAAGTATGTACATTTTTTAGACATAATGCTATTGCATGCTTAGTAGACTAACGGATGGTCTAAACATAACTTTTATATGCACAGAGAAACCAAAAAAAACTGTGACTCATTTTATTGTGATATTTACTTTATCCTGGTGGTCTGGAACCAAACCTGCAATATGTCCAATCTCTGCCTGCCTGTATAAGCTCTGGGTAAGACATCAAATTAACTATTGGGAGGCACTGGAGAGTGACTAAACAGGCAGAATCTGGAGGAGAGACACAACTCCTGAGATAAGGGGTTTAATCTGGGAAAGTTTCACGTGCATCTGGCTATTCTCCTGAGGGAATCTCCCGCCTGCAGGGCCCAAGAAGATTAGAGGACAAGAAAGCAGCAGTCCTACCGGGCTGGGGAATCAGGAATCTGTGTTTAGCACTTCCAGTGGGGCTGGAAATTGAAGAAGAAAACGCTGGATTGAGGAAGTTGCATAGGATGATTCCCTGAATCTGTACACTTCCCTCAAATTCTTGGCTCATTCTGCCATGCACATGCACATGCGCATACACACGTACATGCAAATGCACGTACATATACACATACACAGGCACGTGCACACTCACATTCACATGCACACGTACACACACATACACATGCACATGCAGATACACACACACATGCACATGCAGATACACATACACACAAACATGCACATAAACATTCACATGCACATACGTGCAAGTGCACACACATGTACACATGCATGTATACACATGCACACTTATGCAAATGCACATACATATACACATACACATACACATGCACATACATATACACATACACATACACACACAAACATGCACACACATGCACATAAACATACACATGCACATACATGCAAATGCACACACAAGTACACATGCACATGCACATACACACACACATGCAAATGCACATGCAAATACACATGCAAATATGCATACATACACATGAAAATGTACATGTAAGTACACATGCACATACACATATGTATGCACATGCAAATGCAAGTGCACATACACATACACACAAACATGCACACACACATGCACATAAACATACACATGCAAATGCACACACATACACATGCACATACACATGCACATGCAAATACATATACACACATACAAATATGAAAATACACGCACATACACATACACACACATACACATAAACATGCACATGCAAATACACATGCAAATGCACACACACATACAAATACACATACACACATACATGCAAACTCATATGCACATACACATGCACATGTACATACACTTGCACATGTAGATGCACACACATGTGCACACACACACATACATGCACATGCACATACATGCACATGCACTCTACAGAGCCTCACCAAAAAATAGCTGGAAGGCTGAAAGACAGCAGAGAATTCAGCAACTGCACAGTGCTGCAGAAACAGTTTAGAGCTCAAGTTTCACCATGTTAGAGGGCCTTGATGAACACTGAGGGCATTCCACTGGAACCCCAGAAGAATTCAGAACCCGCTCCTAAAGTTAGTACCGACACCCTAAGGCTGAGGGCAAAATTGAATAGATTTTTCTAACAGCAGATAAGACCTTAGGACCAAGATGATATGCCAGTAATTTAATTGCCTTCTAGAACAAAATTTAACACTCTTAGGAGAATATAACAGAATCTCAAGATTCTACAACTTATCACCCACAATGTTCATTATAAAAACAAAAATTACTAGACATGGAATGAGGCAGTAAGCTGTCATCCAAAGTCAAAGGAAAAAACAGTTCATAAAAGAAGACCCAGGCATTATATAGATGTTGGAATTAGATTAAAATGACATTAAAACACCCATAACTATGTTAAGTATTTATAGGGCAAAATACATATAATGAGTGGTAGGAAATTTTTGGAGAGCTATGGAAATTCTAAAAGTGAAGGACAAAATCCATTCAATAGAAAGGATCATTCAACTTGAAGTCAGAGCATGACAGTTTGAATAAACTGAAGCACAAAGGGAAAAAAAAAAGACTGAAAATAAGTAAATATAGCCTTATCCACTTGTGTAGAAATATTAAGCAATGTAATATATATATATATAAAATATGTGTATGTAATATGTATGTATAGTATATATATTATATAATATATATATCAGAAATCCTAAAAGGAGAAGACAGAATGGAAGAAAAAATATTTAAATACATATCAGCTAAAAATTTTCTAAATGTGATTAAAACATCAATCTATTATTCCAGAAAATTCAATAAAATCAAGCAAAATAAATGCAAAGAAAAGAACAGCTAGGCACATCCTAGTCAAACGGATAGAGATCCCAGTTAAAGAGAAAATCCTAAAGGCATTTGGAGGGGTAAAAAGGGACCGACAGGCAGAAGGTAAAGATAAAAGTAGCAGTTTATTTCTCATCAGAAACCCTCAGGCCAGAAGACAACGGAGTGGCATCTTAAATGTGAACCTAGAATTTTATAACCAGCAAAACACTTTCAAAATTGAGGATCAGATAGAGATATTTTCATAAAAATGAAAACTGAGAGAATTCATCACCAGGACTTTCACACTGGAACAAAAAATTCCCTTCAGCAAAAGGAAAAAGGGGATAGCACTGGAAATGTACAGATGTGGGCAGATAAGATGACTTTTTCCTGAAATTCTTGAAATGTCAGTTGACAAATAATAAGCCAAAAAGTCAACAGAATGAGAATATCACGCCTTGCAACTCTGAATGAATTAGATGTGAGCATTAAAAATCAATGGCTGTTCGCATGGCAAAAAGAGGTACAATTGAAAATTACATGCCTCCCACTGTCTGGCCAAACACCAAATATCATCTTCACAAAGGGATTAAGCCTGAGCAGCATGACCCAGTCTCTGGCTCCCACTGCCAATTTGCAAAAAAATATATAAAGGACAGAGAAGCATGTTGAGAGTGCTATCAGCAACTTCCAGACTGCAGGAGAGTCCACGACTCAAAGGAACCAGACTTCCCCACAGATAACGGCACAGAAAAGAAAAAAAATAGAAAGAGTTTACAGGATAAAAGAAGTTTAAAAGACATGTCAACTTTTAAAATTGGACAAGACTAATTTGTCATGTCCAGGAATTCACATTTGAATGATAAAACTATTTTGTTTAAAAATATGCCATTACCATAAAAGTCAGGATTGTGTTTACTTATGGGGTGTGGAGCAGGTAGAGGGGCCTGACTGAGGCCAGGCAGATGGACATGGTTCCCAGGGTGGGTGATAAAACCATGTTTCTTAAACTGATGGGAGTTACCAGGGTGTTTGCTTAAGAAAAATTTGTAAACCACACATTTATCGTGTTTGATTCTCTGTATGCATTTTATTATTTTATGATGAAAGCATTTCTGAAGAAATGAACACTTCAAAGCAAAACGAATAACAATGCTATATGGGCTTCATAACATATGTTAAAATAAAATGATCGTGTATGCATGTGGTGAGGAAACCCCCAAATTGCCAAGGCTGTGGAAAAATTTCTAGGGCTCCTGCAGGGTAGGAAATATTAGGAATATTTTCTATTCCAACAATTAAACTTCAACACATCACAATTCATGGGGCATCAGGTGTTGAAAAGGTCTTGCCTCAGTAGAAGGGAATAAATATAGCCTCCAGTAACTGTGGCTCTGAATCAGTCTAATTAAACTTGAAAGAAGAACTAAAAGGACCAAACTATTTCCAAGTATCCTCAACATATTTATAGAAACACAAAAATATCCAGCACCCAATAAGATAAAATTATAACATTTGTGGCCGGGTGCGGTGGCTCAAGCCTGTAATCCCAGCACTTTGGGAGGCCAAGACGTGCGGATCACGAGGTCAGGAGATCAAGACCATCCTGGCCGTCTCTACTAAAAAATACAAAAAACTAGGCGGGTGAGATGGCGGGCATCTGTAGTCCCAACTATTTGGGAGGCTGAGGCAGGAGAACGGCATAAACCCAGGAGGCGGAGCTTGCAGTAAGCTGAGATTCGGCCACTGCACTCCAGCCTGGGTGACAGAGTGAGACTCCATCTCAAAAAAAAAAAAAAAAAAAAAAAAGATAACATTTGTTATACAATCAATTTACCAAGTATGCAAAGAAGCAGAAAGTTTGACCCAAGTTGATGACAAAAAAGCATTCAAGAGAGGATGGCACAGATCACAACAGTAAAAGGCAAGGACATTCAAACTGCTGTTATAACTATATTCCGTATGTTCAAAAAGAAAAAAAAAACCAGAGAAGACTGGACATACTACATCATAACATGGAAGATAGGAAAGGACCCAAACTGAACTTCTAGAAATGGACATTGCTATGTCGATTAAAGAGGGAAAAAGGACAAATAGAAGACAAACCTCAGAAGGCAGCATGAAACCAAATATGATTAATAATTATTTTAAATTTAAATGTCCTCAATACTTCAGTTAGAAGACAGGGATTTTCAAATTGGATGAAGAAAAATAAATAAAAGACCAAACTCTATGCTACCTACAAAAAGCCCCCTCTGGATATAAAGACACAAATAAAGGTAGAATGATAGAAAATGATATATTTTGCTAACACTCACCAAAAGAAACCTGGAGTTGCTACATTAAGCTCAGACAAAATAGATTTCAGAGCAGAGAGTGTTATGAGAGCTCTTAAGATCATTTCAAAAATGACAAAGGGTCACCTCATGAGGAGGACATAACAGTCCTACATGTTTATGGATTAATAACAGAGGTTCACAATGCATGACGCAAAAACTGTTAGAAACGAAAGGAAAATGGACACATCCACAAAAATAGCAAGATGGAAACATCCATCTTTCACTAACTGATAAAATAAGGAGGGAGAGTCGACAAGGACACAGAAGACTTGAACAGCAGCATGAATTAACTTGACCTGATTGACACTTATCATTTATAAAGCACGTTTTCCTTTTCACGTACATGTGAAACATTTGCCAAGACAGACCCTATCTGGGGTCATCAGAACGAAATCTCAATACATTTGAAAGTCATGTGCTGTGGTGTAAGTGCGTCCCCTCCAAAATACAGGTCTCACCAGTGCGATGATAATGAGATGATCCGGCCGTCGGCTCCTCCCGTGGGTGGGTGAAGGCTGTTCTGCCCGAGGCTTCCTCCACTTGCCCTTCCGGCTTCCTCCTGTGTGGACATGGTGTCCTTCCCCTCTGGAGGGTGCAGCCCTTGCCGGGCAACTGGACCTGCCAGCACCTTGATCTCAGACTTCGCAGCCTCCAGAACTGTGAGAAGATACATTTTTGGATTTTAAAAATTACCTGGTCCCAAGTATTTTATTGCAGCAGCACACGGTGGACTAAGGCTCATACGCAGTGTGCTCTGTAACCACAGTGGTCTGAAATGAGAAATCAGTAGCAGAAAGATTTCTGGAAAGTTCCTAAATGTTTGAAAACTAAATAATATACTTGTAAATATCCCATGCATTAAAGAAGAAATTCAAAGGGAAATTAGAAAGCGTTTCGAACTGAATGAAAAATGAAAACAGAGCATATCAGAACTTGCAAGATGTCCCTAAAACAGCAGATAGGAGGAAATTTAGAGCACGGAAGACCAATAGTAGATGAAAAGAAAGGTTTCAAATCAAAGCTCTCTCCTTTGACCTTAAAGAGCCAGTAAAAGGAAAGAAAATTAAACTGAAATTAAGCAAAAGTGAGGAAACAAAGATAAGAGAAGAAATCAATGGAATAGAGAACAGAAAAACAAGAAAGAAGATCAATGAAGCCAACAGCTTATTTTTTTTGAGGTCATTAAAAATTGGAAAACCTCTAACCAGATTGACCAGAGGAAAGAGAGAAGACATAAATTATAAATACCAGAAATCAGAATGATGACATCACTACAGACTATATAGATATTAAAAGGATACTGGGGAAATATGATGAACTTTATTTCAATAAATTTGACACTCTGGATAAAATTCACAAGTTAGTTAAATATACAAATAACCAAAGTTCTCTGAAAAGGAAATAGCTGTCTGGGATACCCCTTACTTATACAAAGAAACTGAGTTTGTAGTTGAAAATCCGTCCACAAGGAAAACCCTCAGAATGTTTGATGTGATGCGGCTCTAATACGGTGGGACGAGACAGTCTCCCCAATAAATCATGTTGACCTAATCCAATAACCAGATGGGAAAAATGAATTGACCCTCATTTCACATCATTTAAAAGTAGCTTAACAACACATCAAAGCACCAGGTCAGATAGATTTCAGACCTGAAAGTGAAAGGTAGAACAATAAAGCCTCCAGGACATAATATAGGGCATGACCTTGAGGTGGTTGCTAACCATGAAGGAAAAGGTTAAAACATGGGATTTTATCAGAATTAATAATTTATGCCCATCAAAAGACTCATCTCCAGAATATAGGTTTTAAAGGAAACCCCTGTAAATCAACAGAAAAAACACAAACAATTTTTTTTTTTTTTTGGAGACGGAGTCTCCCCGTCACCCAGGCTGGAGTGCAATGGCGCGACCTCGGCTCATTGCAACCTCTGCCTCCGGGGATCAAGCCATTCTCCTGCCTCAGTCTTCTGAGTAGCTGGGATTACAGGTGCCCAACATCACGCCTGGATAATTTTTGTGTTTTTAGTAGAGACGGGGTTTCACCATGTTGACCAGGCTGGTCTCAAACTCCTGACCTCAAGAGATCTGCCTGCCTCGGTCTCCCAAAGTGCTGGGATTACAGGTGTGAGCCACCACACAATTCTTTTTTTTTTTAAGAAAAAGTTGGCAAATAGCTCATACAGGTGCTCCATAAAGATATTGAATTGGTTAATATACGAGTGTGCTGACCCTCATTAGTCATCCAGAAAATGCATATTAAAATTGCTAAACGGTATCACTACACAGAATGACTAAATCTTTAAATTGAAGGTACGAAGTGTCTGCAAAGATGTGAAGTACCTGGCAATGCACTGGTAGGAGTGAACTGACACAGCTATACTGAAGACCCAGCCACCAGCCACCAGTGTTTCCCGACACCACGCTGCCAGCATTTATGACCTGTTAATTTCGCTCATTGATATATACCCAACATAAATGTGTTTATTTACCAAAAGGTGTGTATATGAAGCTTTATAGCAGTTCTACTCATAATAGGCAAAAAATTAGAATCAATTACATTGTCCCTCAACAGTAGAATGGAGAGATAAATCTCCATGGCCTCATACGGCGGGTAATAGAGAAATGAAAGTAACGGAGTGCTGTTCCCTGCAACCGCAGAGATGATCCACAAACACAATGTGGAGAGAAGGGAGCCAGACGCACAAGGGTGCATCGTACCCGACTCCAGTCAGGCAGAACTCATCCCTGTGTCAGGGTTAGAATAGCAGAGACCTTTGGAAGGTGGTCACAGGCAGGGAAGGCAGCCTTCCGCGGGGCCAGTGATGTTCTGTTTCCTGACCCAGTTGATGGTTAGCTGGGGGACCTCACTCAGTAAAATCTCTGTAAAATCTCATCAAGTCTGTTCCCTTATGATACATGCATTTCTCTGAATGTGTATTCTACTTAAAGTGCTAAACAGTGCTGTGAAATGATCAGCAGTGGAATTCGAACCGTGTGCTGCTGATGCCACATGAAGGCAACTGCTGCCAGGAGAATTCTGAGTTCAGGTCTCAGCTCGGCAGTTTCCTAGCCCGAAACGGCGGGGAAGACATTTCAGCTTCCTCCACTTCCATGGCTGCATCTTTGTGCCTCACTGCAGGAATGTTTGAGGTCTAATAGACAGCCTAATCAATGCACCTAATTCAACACCTGGTGTATGGTAAACCTGCTAAACAAGAAAATTGCGGTGTTGGGTGTCAGTTAAGAGAGTGGGCTCTGGGGTCAGGCTTGGGTTTGAGTTCAAGCTCTGCCACAAGAAGCGGCTTCACGTTCTTTCTGTTTCTCCATCTATGAAATGAGTCTAAGGTGGCGAGAAGTAGGTGAGTTGTGACTTAGAACACGGCTTCTTCATGTTTCTAATTCTTACCATTACTATTATGATGTCATGGAGCTTAAGGAAGGGAAATTCCTGCAGGAGGGAAGCTTTGGAAGGATTCTGAGAGAAGGAGGGACTTCAGGTGGCCTTTCAAGAACAAACAAGATTCGGGGCCAATCAATGCAGGTGAACTGAGCTTTTGGGGGGGTTCCCTTTCCTGCCCCCCTCCCCATTAGCTAAATAGGATATCTTACTGGGAAGTTCAAAGACTCACAGAGTCCAGCCCTGATGACCTCTTCCAGCTTTCCAAGGAGGAAACTGTTGCCCAAAGGGGTCAGGGGCCTTTTGAGGTTCCACGTGGGTCTGACAGGAGCCCGTCTCAGGTCAATTCCCAGCTCCCCGAGTACCCAGGCATGCCCTGAGCTCTTACTCCCAGCCTGTCCAGAAACTGTGGCATGAAGGTCCTGCTTCCTTCATCAGATGCGAATGTCCCATAGATGGACAATGTATCCTCATCACCAAGTGCACCACCCGACTACGAGGCGGCTGTGCTGCGTGGGTGTGCACACAGAGAAAAGGACAATCTCAAAGTGTTTAAGGCCTAGAGAATGCATCGTCTTAAACTGAAAGTGTTGATCCTCACCAGCCTTCCCCAGACTCCTCTTTTTCATCTAACTTTTCAGCAGCCAGTACAGGAGCTAATGGGCTTTTACCACTTTTAAACCCAACATACTAATTATAGTTCAAAGAACCACGTGCAGATTCAAGCATTTTTCCCTTACCACACTTCCTGATCTTTATGAAGAACCAATTAAAAACTTTTTTTTTCTGTTGTTGCTTGTCTGACAGTTTTGCCAATTTGCAGGCTGACATGCAGAGCTCATTAGAGGAGAAGGCCATCAACAGATCCCCACTGTCGGGGGCTGGGGCTCACCAGTGCAGGGGGGTGCACCTCTGAGAAATGTGACTGAGCAGAGATAAATCAGCCCCTCCAAGAAGACTCAGTCAACCTTTATGCCTGCCTGCTCTTTGCCTGGCAAGGTGCTAGGCTTTAGACAGATAACTATGTGGATGCTGACTAGACGGATGTGGATGCTGCCCTAACAAAGCTTAGGTTCCAGTCTCGCCCCAGCCTAGCTGGGCCCCAAACTCACCCTCAGGTGTGCAGTTTTACATTCGGGCAAACAGGGGCCCTTTGGGGCGAGGGTTCTCTCATCCCTGCTTCACTGACGTCTCACTGCAGCCTCCAACCTGGTTACCACTCCCTCACTTCACACATGAAGGACCCAAGCACAGAGAGTTCATGTGACAGTCGAAGGTTTCACGGCCACCAAGAGCAGACACAGGAATCGATTCTATGCCCAAATGTGGACCAAACTCTTTCTAGAATGCAGCGCAGAATAAAGTCACAGGGCAGGAAATGTGGTGGGGTCTTTGTCACAGGAATCCCAGCTGTGGGTCCTTCCACTCCAAGACTCTGTCCTCTCTCTCTATTTAGGTGAGATGATAGATGCACATATTGATAGAAATAGGTACATACAGAGAGATACATGCAGATAGTTATATACAGTGGATACATGCAGAGAGATACATGCAGATAGATACACACAGAGAGATACATGCAGATAAATACATACAGTAGATACATGCAGAGCTACACGCAGATAGATACACACAGAGAGATACATACAGATAGATACATGCAGATAGATACATGCAGAGAGATACATACAGAGAGATAAATGCAGAAAGATACATGCAAAGAGATACATGCAGGTAGATACATACAGAGAGATACATGCAGAGAGATAAATGCAGAGAGATACATGCAAATAGATAACTGCAGAGAGATAGAGGCAGAGAGATACATGCAGAGAGATACATACAGAGATATACATGCAGAGAGTTATAAGGTAGACAAATGCAGATAGATAAATACAGAGAGATAGATGCAGAGATACATGCGGAGAGATACATGCAGAGAGGTACATACAGAGAGATACATGCAGAGAGATATATCCAGAGAGATAAATCCAGAGAGATACATAGATACATGCAGATAGATACATACAGAGAGATGCAGGCAGATAGATACATGCAGATAGACAGATGGATACAGATAGATAATATAAGTAGATGATAGAAGTATAAACAGACAGACAGATGAATATAGATATATCCCATTACTCTAAGAGACTGATTCCAAATACAATACAAGAAGAGAAGACTGAAGAAAGTAATCCAACCCCGTAGTGAGCATTTCTGCTCACATATTTGGCCCCAGCCTCACCCTCGGGGACTAGACTTCACGGCTGCTGGTGAGAATTCACAGCTCCTAAACATGCCCCTTCCACTGAGCCTGAAGCCTGGCATTCTGACTTTCCTCACATCCTCTTTTGTGCCTTTTCCCTGGAAGTACAACCTCCCGTTTTCAATCACCCACATCCCGTGGGTTTCCTCTGGTTCTGCATCCTGCGACCCACAGTCAGGAAGGAAGTTCTTAGAGACCCCAAGGGGGCTGTGGAGACAACAGCAACCTTCATTTGCATGAGCCCAGCTGTGCCCGGTCCCCTTGGAGAGCTCCTGGAAATGCAGGTTCAGTGCAGACCTGGCCTCTGAGTGCCTTCAAGGAGGAAGCATGTTCCCAGAGAGACCATGATCCTGGATTGTGTTGAGCGGGACTCCTGGCAGAGGGGAGCCTGACATGGCTCATGGCAGGCCTCCAGGACAAGAGGGCAGCAACCCTGAGTGAGTGAGGGGAGTGAAGGCTCTCTGGGCAGAGGAGCCAACACTCGGACAAGGCCAACAGGCAGCAAAGGGCAGAGGGTGTCCGGGAGCGAGGCTTCCCCAGGCGCAGGTGCAGCTGGGAGAGATGAGTCTGGGTGAGGAAGGGCCTTGGGTCAAGGCCTGCAACAGGGCATTGTCCTGGAAGTGGTGTGAAACACTGATGACATTGAAATGAGGCTGCAGCCAAAGCTGATTTGTGACTTAAAGACTGCTCTGGCTTTTATGTGGGGTGGTGAGACTGGCAAGGCGCTGTCACTATCACCTAGGCGGGGCTCTGTGGTGGTCTCACCATGGTGGAAGCAGGGAGCTAGAGCCCGAGGAATGAATTCCATCAGTGGCTAGAGGCCCATAGAACAGAATTTAGTGAGGAGCGGCATGGGGATGACAGAGGAGAAAGAGGCTCGGGTTTCTGGTTTGGGCAGCTGTGTGGAGGGAGGGCCGAGACTGGGAATTCAAGACAGAGTGGGGATCATGAGTGTTGGGAGGAAGAGAAAATGGCCTGAAGATCAGGTGTGCAGTGCTGGCACACAGGTGAGGGGTGCAGGGATGCTTTTAGTCCGTGCCACTTGGCCTCCCCTCCCTTCCGATCCTCCGGACTGAAGCTAACGTTGCCACTTTGGGTACTGCGTCCTGGTGCAGGGAAGAGGGTTCTCAGGAGACCCATCCACGCCCTTTTGTTTAGGAAAACAGCTGGGCTTTTTGTGATTGAAATTGGAGTCCATACTGAGTCCCCAGGTGCAATTCCCAGGTGGGGTCTGTGCAGGCCCACCTGGGAAGAGGTTGGCTTTGAATGATATTTGCTGTTATTAGGGCCAGGGACCCAAGAATGCCTGAATTCTGCCATGCTGTCTCCTCAACTCATGGCCCCAGCAAGATTCTGAAGGAAGGCATCTCTGTAAAAAGGAACTCACTGACAGTCAGCTGTTCTTGATCCGCAAAAATGGCAACTTCAGAGAGTTCAATCAACACAACGAATCAAAATGCTACCTTAAAATCGTCTGAGACCACTGCCGTTCTCTCTGCTGCAGGCAGGCAGAGACCATCACACAGGGCCCAGTGCTGAAGCAGGACAGCTCCTCTGCTGTGCCTCTGGGTCTTATGCCTCTCCATCCAGCTGCATGGCACCACCAGCCTTCAAAGAGCTGGTCAGGTGAAGGCCCAGGTAACATAGGCCTGACCCAGCTCTGGGAAGGGGGCCTTGAGCAATATTTTTGTGGGAAGGAGAAACAGGAAGCTATAAGATGATGATGGGGGTGAAGAGACCTTTCCCTCTTAGAGTCACCCTGTTCTTGATGTCAACATGCTGAACAGGTCAGGAGCAGTGGCTCACGCCTGTAATCTCAGAACTTTGAGAAGCCAGGGCAGAAGGACTGCTTGAGGCTAGGAGTTGGAGACCAGCCTGTGAAACACAGGGACACCCCATCTCTACAAAACAAAAAATTAGCTGGGCATGGTGGCTCACACCTGTGGTCCCAGCTACTCGGGATGCTGAGGTGGGAGGATCACTTGGGCCTGGCAGGTGGAGGCTGCCATGAGCCCTGATTGGGCTGCTGTACTCCAGCCTGGGGAACAGAGCGAGACCCTCTCTCTCACTCTCACTAAAAAAAATGCTGATCAAATCCTCATCTGGAAAGGGGTTCCCAGGGGCTGATGATCAGAACTGAGCACCAGAGCATACACCTGTGCGTGCACGCACACACACACAGATGCACACACACACAGACACACACACACACAGACACACACA
>NC_037676.1:144187629-144210414 GCF_003255815.1 Theropithecus gelada
ACACACACAGACACACACACACAGACACACACAGACACAGACACACACAGACACACACACACAGACACACACAGACACAGACACACACAGACACACACACACAGACACACACACAGACACACACACAGACACACACAGGCGCGCGCACACACACACACACACAAACACAGAGGAGAGGAGACCATTGGGTGAGACCTGGGTGACAGCCACTTCTGGTGCAGGAGCCCCAGGGCAGGTTAGCGCCTCCCATCCGAGTTAGCTTGGGTCCATCAAGAAGTAGTGCAAGGTGGGGTTGGATGTATAGGTTGTGGGTTACGTGCACATCTGTGGAGGATTAAGGGGAGGAGCTAAAGGAGGTGAAGGCAGGGAGTGCCTCCCACTCTTTGGCAGACACTTTTGAAGACAACGGGGGATGAGGGCAGGCTGATGCCGCGGTGCGCAGGAGGTGGGGGCCCAGAAGGAGGTTGTGAGTCCATTGGCCAATTATGCTGAGCACTCTTGCACTCGTTGAAAACTGATTATTTTGTGGTGACTGTGAGACCCTGAATAAACCTACTTCCCTGAGGCTCACAATCCACACAAAACTTGAGCCTTCCCAGGGTCCCTCCAGCCAGGCAGAGTGACCCCTGTCTCTGCCTTGTTCCTTGCTGACCTCGGGAGAAACACGGCAGTGGGGGAGGAGGAAGGGTATGGGAGAAACATGTCCTGTAGGTGGCAACTGAGGTCATGCAAGGTGATAAGGGCATGTAGGCGGAGCTGGGTTCAAATATTGTCACGTGCGGTGCACAATCAGGCTCTGAACTTCCCTGAGCCACACCGGAACAACGACCATCCCGGGACCCACCTGAGCCACACTGGAACAATGACCTTCCTGGGACCCACCTGTCAGGTTTCCGTGGAGGTATCTGAGATGACCGAGGAGAACTGACTAGCAACATGCCTGGCACGCTTTGGGCTCTGTGTAGAGACTCAGCTTCCTCTCTCTCCCATCCCCGTTTCCTCCAGATTCCATCCCCTTCGGTACAGATGGGATCCAATACAGAATGTGATGCTTATGATTTGATGGATGACAAAATACCAATTAAACATCTAGGCTGCTGTAGTCAAATGCCAAACCATAAATCGCGTGTTCGAGCACCTCCTGCGGGTTCACAAGTGTCATCTCGGCTGGAAGCAGTCACTTTCAGCACCGCAGACAGCACCCTGGGCACAGAGGGAGTCTGTAGCTCCCAGGGCTGAATGAAGCCATCAGCGCAGGGTATTTACCTGTTTCTTGGGGCCACTGGACAATATCTTTTCTTGCGGGGGTATAAAAGTTTATTATACATAAAGAATATCACCACTAACAAATGCTGGCAGGCTAGGACAGCATGGTACGGGGTGGAGGATGGCTAGCTCCTCGGAAAGTGAAAGGTTTGGGTGGCGTGTGCCTCATGCCAGGCTGATAGGTCAGTAGATGGGAGAGCACATGCCGAACACCACAGGACGTCAGGGCCGCAGTGTTCCCTGTCTCATCTGGGGCTTTGAAGGGAGCACACCCAGAAGTGAGCAACTGAAGCAAAGCGGCTTCCTGAGGTGCCCCTTCCAGGCTTGTCTCTGAAGTCACAGCAATGCCATTTTAAGCAATATGTTTAATTGGATGATTTCCACAAGCTATCCACGAAGTCTCTAACCATCACAACTCAGTGAAGAAAAGAACATTAAGTTACAGGCTGTGGGAAGAGGAGGCAGCACCCTCCAATTCTCGAGGTTCTGGGGTAGGGAGAGGGGAAGGTCTTTTGTTTAAACCAAGCCCCTCATTGCAATGCACAAAAGAATTGCTCTGTTCGATATTAAATTGTATTGAAAACAAAATGGACTAAAAAGCAAATACCACTCTATGTTGGGGTGGAAGTGGGAGGAAAGAATGAGTCTTCGAAGCAGGAGGGGAGACAGCAGGGGGAAGGTTCTGTGCTGTGACCTTGGGTGGTCATTCACAAGGCTCCATTTTTACTTTTGGTGGTCTCAGGAAGGTCTGATTTTTCTTCCCTTTCTTCCCCTTTGTATTGGCTTGGAAGTTTCTCCAGCTGTCCACACAACCATCTCGACTTTCTTCAAAGTTTTTCTGCCGCTCTCTTTCTTATTTGGCTTTTTCTTGAGCTTCAATGTCTTCTTCCCTTTGTCGTTTCCTTTCATGCATCTCTTTGGCGTCTCTCTCTTTCCTTTTAATTTCCTGCTCAGCAAAAAGTTTCATTGTCTGTATATATACAGCTTGTTTGAACAGCTCAGGATCATCCTCTGCTAAACTCGTAGGTTTTCCTTCCTTGTTTAATTGTTGTTTTTTTTTTTTTTTTTTTTTCAGTCTTTCACACTGTTCCACGAATTCCTTTCCTGCCTGAATTACATCCAGGACCATCTTCTTTTGCTCCTGGTCCAGTAGCAACTTGCAAGCTTTGTCCGCAGCTTCAAAAGCCTTTCGTGCTGTCAACATCATCTCAATTTTTGTCAGGATGCACCAATATGGATAACTGCCGAAGCCTCTTTTTTATTTTCTCATCTGTAACTTCAGGATCTATCTGGAGAACCTCGGACAGGTTCAGATTGAAGTAAGAGGAAACACGACTGTCGATCTTCCAATCTGATTTTTGGATGTTAGAACCAAGTCTCTCTTCTCTATTTGTTTCACCTCACTGTCGAAGGTCATAAATGCTTCCTCTGTGGTGCCGTGGGGTCCTGCTCTCTCCTGAAGCTGCCATTTCCAGACAGTATCTTGCCTCTGTCCCCTGCATCATCAAATTTCCCCACCTTATGGGATTATAAAATTCTGCTGTAAATATCTTGCATACATACGAAATGTGTATATTTTCTTGCATATATATATATGCATAAGTGTGTGTATATGAAATATGTATAAATACCTTCCATGTATGTGGGTGTGGGTGTGTGTGCACACATAAATGGACCCTGAATTCCTCAAAGCAACTGTCCTTCCCTCTCCTCCCCTTTACAGAAGACCCATCCAGCACATCATCTGTCCATGTGGCTTCCTTCTCCTTCTGTCAACACCTTCATTGCTCCTGTCAGAGTGTTCCCACATCTGACCTCAGCAGCGCTTGTCAGCAGCCGTTTCTCAACTCTTATTTAACTCGACCTGTTATCCGTATGTGGCCAGAGGCCCCTTGCTGTGTCTCTGAAGCATTCCTCCCGGACGCCCCAGCCTCCGGTTCTCCTCACCCCCAGGCCCTGACTTCCAGAACCTGGAGTTCTCCTGGGATGTGGAGTCAGGCCAGGCTTTTTCTCTCAGTTCTCTTCCCAAGTAAACCAATTGTCTCAGCCTGAATTCTTCTCTAAACTGCAGATTTATATACCCAATGTCTAACCAAAACAGCACTTAGATGTCTAAATACCCCCCAAGCCAATATGGCCAAAACCAAACATTCCTCCCCTCCCCAAATTAGAGTGCTCTTCCCCATCTTGTAAAGGACAATTCTTTTCCACATGTTCTCACGTTAAAAACCTTGGAGAGATTCTTAACTCCTCTCTTCATATCACACCAATTATATCCAATTCAAAGGAAAAACCCATGGCCTCTGTTTTCAAAACATGTTTAAGTGTCCAGACACTTCCCATCACCTCCATACTAACACGTTTCTCTCCAAACGCACCCGCATTTCACTGGCATTATTGTGCTGCCTCTCCTGTGTTCGCTCACTTCCTTTCTCTGTCTCCGTCTCTCGCCCTCCCTCTCTGTGTCTTCCCTTTGCTCTCTGTCTCTCTGGCTTTCCCACCTCTCCAGACTAGTTTCAACGCAGCATCCAGGATGGTCTCATGAAAGCACAGTTGTGTCACGCTCACGCCTTCCAAGGGCCCCACCCCACATAGAACACAGCCCAAGTCTTCACGATGGCCTAGAAAGGCCTGCGTGGTATGAAACACCACCCCTGCAGTCTCTCCAGCATGCTGCTCCCCGCCCCTGCGACCCACTCCTCCCAGCCACAGCCCACGGGGACCTCCTCCCTGTGGCCCTCACACCCCCTCCTGGCCTTTCGGCTCGTAGTTATCAGAGAACAGCACTTCTACAATCATTCTCTTTGTCTTATGGCACTTGTCACCACTTGACATGTTCTCTATTTATTGTCTGCTCTTCCTGCTGAATGCAGGCTAGGAGAGAGCAGACTCTGTCTTGTTGACTATTCCATGCTTAGCTCCACAAGCAGTGCTTGGTCCATAACACTTGTTGAGAGAAAGAAGGAAAGGAAGGAGAGAGAGCACAGCAGAGGGACAGAGGAAGAACAGACGAGAAAACAGGCATCCTAACATTTGGTAGCGAAGCCTGGGATGCTGGGGACTCTCCTAACTCATCTCACACCCCTCAGCAATTGCCCACAGTCTGCAGGGCAGACCCTCAGGAAATGGTCACTCAAAGACCAAATCCTGAAAGGAAGAAGTGAATGAGTGAATAAATGAATGATCCAAGCAGTGCAGGACTGGGAGGGGGTCTAGCTTAGGTCTCTCTGGGGACCGAGCACTCCCTGGGCTTCACGGAGCACAGCCCTGACTACATGAACGTGCCATGGATTTTATGCTTCCTGGACCCTGAGACACAGACCCCGCGGTGGCTCCTCCTGTCTAGGAGTGGCATCTGGGCAGATCTGAGTCCACGGCACAACTGGCAAGGCTGAGACGGGAAAGAGGGAGCTGGCCTGAATTCCGACCTCCCACAGAGTGCTCCATTCGGCTGGGCAGGTCTTCCCCTGGGACGGAAAGAGCCTCTCTCTGGAATAGGGGTGGCCTCTGGGACGTCACCGTTGCTTTCCAGAGCAGAATCACCGCAGGGGGCGGGGCCATTATACCCCTCAGTAGAATGCCTGGGAGCGCCCAGGCTGTGAGAAACCACAGCAGGGGCCTTTGTTTCTGAGCTCCGAGTGCCCCTTTATGGCCAACGGGGTGTCATTTATTGACGTTGTTACACAAGAAGCCACTGTCTTCAGAAAGGAGATCACCCCAGGATTCCTGCTGGTCAAGAGAGCTCTAATTTAATTATCGACTGCACAATAACCTGACGGGTGTATTAGTTTTATCAGCATGTATGTCCATATATATGTGTGTATATGGACACGCACATATTCTTTCTAAGTGGTTGTAAATAATGAATAAACCGATCACCTGACACATCATAATTCAGACCTCGAAATGCAGTCGATGCTTATCAGGGAGTGCAGTTGCGTCTGCAATGAGCGTATGTGAAGCAGGAGACCCGTGGTGGCCGCACCCACTTCCCCCTCAGTGTCCACCCTGAGCTCTTCAAAGCCCCACCATGGTGATGCACTTCGGCACCATTAGTTGTGCACGAGGTATTTATGAGTTTGGTTGTCTGTCAACAATTTGGCCCTGCAGCAATTAATATTTATATTTGCAGTCCCAGCGCTGATAATGGGCGGCTAACAGGCTTGGTTAATTGGTTTTCCACCCCCACGCTCTTACTGTATCTTTCCTGACCAGTGGAGGCATCTTTCCCAAGGAATCTCATAATGGCCTTTTCATGTGTTCGTGATTTTAATTACCTTTTTATTGCTATGCAAATCTCCCTTCATTTAATCTGCCAACCAGAAGAGAGAGCAACATAACCAGCAAACGTGGAGACAGAGGAGTGGGAAAGGATTGAGGCTGCAGCACAAGCCCTGGGCCAGCACGCTCAGGTGTGCAGGAAGGCAGACTGGTGCAAGCTGAAATAAGGGGTATCCTCCTGTGGACACGTTCTTCTGAGTGTGGCCATTTGGAAGATGGGGCTCCCTTGGGTTGGGAGGAAGGTAGAGCAGGGAGCAGGGACTTTTGGGTGCCACTGTGCCAGGGGCACTGAAATAGAATTTCATTCACAGTGGTTTATTTAGTTCTCTGGAGGTGGCATCTAGGAGGGGAAACTGAGGTTCAGAGAAAAGAAGGCGATAGTTGTGGCCAGAATGTGGCCAGGTGAGGCTCAGTGCCCACATGTGTGTGTTTCAGAACCACAACCACAGAAGAACCTGTTCACACCACACTGCCTTGACTCCCCTTCCCTGGAACAGGGGTGGCAGCTTCCATCGCCACAGGGAATTCTAGGAGAAAGGACCTGGTTTCCCGGTAGACTGAGAGCTAGCCAGGCCTCTGACCAGTGTTACTCTGGATGGGAAAGAGGAGAGAAGAAGGCTTTTCTCCCACATCCCCCTGCCACCAGCCAGGGTGTCCTGGGCAATGGGAGAGCCACATGTCTCCAGAAGCAGGGCCATGTCACCCCGGCTCATGCTGTGTCAGGCCCCTGCTTGACTCAGGAGGGGCTTATTGATGGAATCCAATGGGATTGTCAGGTTTTGTGCTGGGATGTGACATTCCATTCTGGCCTCATTTGTTACATCATGGATCTGTCTTAGTTCATTTTATGCTGCTATCACAGAATACCACAGACTGAGTACTTCCGAAAGAATACAGATTGATTTCTTACAGTTCTGGAGGCTGGGATGTCCAAGGTCAGGGGGCTGCATCTGGTGGGGGCCTTCTTGTTGCATCATCCCCGTGACAGAAGGCATCACTCACTTAGGGAGAGTGAGCAAGAGATTGTACTTACCTCACACATGCCTGGGCTCACGGTGCCTGCGCTCACGGATGCCTGCTCTGACATGTGCCTGAGCTCACAGGTGCCTATGCTCACAGGTGCCTGTGCTCACAGTGCCTGCTCTGACACGTGCCTGAGCTCACAGGTGCCTATGCTCACAGGTGCCTGTGCTCACGGTGCCTGCTCTGACACGTGCCTGAGCTCACAGGTGCCTATGCTCACAGGTGCCGTGCTCACGGATGCCTGCTCTCACACGTGCCTGAGCTCACAGGTGTCTGTGCTCACATGTGCGCACCACCTCCCCACACCCTCTGGGTGGCTTCTCAGCTTTTAATCTCAGAGGGTGATGCCTGCCGGCACCTGTCTGGCTCTGCTCTGTGGGCCTGGCCAGTCTGAAAGCAGGTGAGGCCCAGGCCAGCCGGCGGCCCAGCCTCTCTGCTTTCACATGAAGGAAAACCATATTAACAAAGACACACACGCTCACTCTTCCATCCCATAAATCAATTAATTCCTACGACTGAGTGAACTACGAGGAAACATTCAATAACTCCACCTAAATGTTCCATCCGGGCCCCTCCACGGCTCATTACATTACACAAGGTGGGGTGATTACCGGGAAAAACGCTTTCCTGTGCCACCTCATTTCCTCTCCTCGGCCTTCAGCTTTGCTCAAGGCAAAAAAGAAGCTCATGTGGTCCCGTGACCAAGCGTAGCATAGCATGCATACATGTGCAAGCCCACACGTGTGTTCGTGTGTTCGTGTGTGCCTGCAGGTGGTGTCATCTGGGCTGGGGGTCCTGTTTTCATGCTCATGGGTGGCCTTCTAAAGCTTGGGGAGCGAAGGCCCACGATGCCCCCACCCCACAGAAGCATGACGGGTGTTTAAGGAAGCCCTCTGTTTCTCAGGGGGGTGGGCAGCCAGGGGCGCCGGTCTACAGGAGAGGAAGCCGGGTCTCAGAGCTCCCACCACGGTGGGCTGCCCAAGTCCCACCTGGTGAGTGCCTGGTGCCTCTATTGCAGACACAGGAGGTTGGGGTTTGGGGCAGACGCCTGAGCGCTGCTGCACATCCCCAGGCATGAGTTTACTTCCCTGTGAAAAGGCTTCATGTTGGTGTCTCTATCCCAGAGTTGTCAAGGGTGACATGAGAGCAGTGGAGGCACCTGCCTGTTGCAGGGCCCAGTGTCGAGGGCTGCTGCTGTCTCCATCATTGTTGTGGATGATGCTGTTACCGTTGCTGTCATCATCTTCACGGTTGGAGAATCCAGAAGGGCTACTCCCGCGCACACCAGCCTTCTCTGCAACGCTGCTGCTGAGAACTACAGGCACAATTTCCTACCATGCCCGTGCCCATCCCAGGGACAGTGCGAGCTCCCATCCACACTCATGCCTGCAGATCCTACCACAAGTCCTAGGCTCCTAGGTCCAGTGTCCCAGTGCCTGAGACACAGTAGGTTTCAAAAGAGAACATGAAATAAAGAGCTGAGAACAATTGGTGTTCCCATTACCAGGTGGAAACGGAGGCTTAGGACACCCAGGTAACTACAGGATTGCCAGTCCACCAAGTGCCCAAGCTGAGATTTGGCCTGGGGCTGCCCCAAAGGGCTCGTATGATCCCACCCATTTGCTGGAGCCTCTCCTTCCTCTCCAGGGGGAACCCTTGGGGGGGCTTAGAGCCTCTCCCACACCCTGGCGTACTGGGAGACAGCTGCCTTGCTGACACGGGAGGCTGGTCCTTTCAAAGACTCCCCTGGGACCAGTGGTCAGGAGCCCCTCCTCATTAGACCCACCGCAAGCAGGTGCCGGCTGGGGCTGGGCATGAGAGCCTCCAGAGCACCTCAAAGCACTGTATGGCATTAGAATCTGCAGAGTCGGGGGAGCTAGGCGGGTGAAGGGTGGGGTCTCCGAGAACCCATCCAGATGTGTATTATGGGGTTGTAGGCACACAGAGACTCAAGGGGTGACTGAGAAAGGGGCTTCCAAAGGGGTTGCCTCTTTGGGGAGGAGGAGGACAGGGTCACCAGGAGCAGATGCAGGCTCCCTGTGCATGGGGCAGTCCCTCTCTGGGATGTTAGGGGAAGGTTTCTCTCACCCAGAAGGCTCCATTCCAATGCCCCGTAGGGCTCCTTGCCCCTGAGGCTGCCCTACCACCCCTGAGAAGGGGTTTGTGTCAGGGGATTTTGGGCGAGGCAGCCCCCATCCTGCCCGAACCATGGTGCTTCCATTTCCCCTCAACAGATCAGAGTGGCTTTTGGCTGTAAGTCCCTTCTCCAAAATAAGGAACAAGGAAAGCCAATAGCAAGGCTTAGAAGATTCTGGAGTAAGAGACGAGAGACTCAGCTCCGTCACCAGCTTGCAGTGAGGCCAGGCGACAAGACTTCTCCCTTCGGCGCCACCAGCCCAGGAGCCGGGGATGCTGATAGGAAGGACGGCACTGTCTGCTGGGAGCTGGTGCCTCCTGGGAGAGAACAGCCCACAACTGGTGGCAGCTGGAGGAAGGTGCCCTCTGGCAGTGTCTTCTGAAAGCGAGAGCAATGACTCCCACGCTGCCACCCTCCCAGCCCTAGGAGGACCACGGGAGGCCACTGGTGAGAAGAGGGGCTTGGAGAAGAATAAAGGGACATCAAGTGCCAGGCTACTGTTGCTAACGCAGATGACAGTAATCACAATCACACCTTTCAGGCGGGGGGTGGGGAGGTGGGGATGGGAATTCCAGGGACTTCCCCGTTTGAAGAGGTAATGGAGCCTCCCAGGTAGCTGAGTGCACTTCCTGCAGATTCTCAGGTCCCTGAGCCCTTTCTTTAATGTCCGTCTGTGGTTGTCCATTGTCAGACAGCCCGAAGGCAGGAAGCCCTTCCTCACACGCCTGAAGTCAGCTCTCGGGGTGACACCAGTGTCGCTAGTTCTCTTTGCTGGGTATTTCTTGGACATAATTCTGGGGCCCTGAGTCCTGGTGGCTCCAAGGCCTCACACCCTCAAGGATGGAGCGAAGGCACCCCTAAGCTGGGCTGTGGGGGCTGATTTGAGGCACAGTAAGGAACTGGGTCCTTGAGTGTGCACATGAGAGGACACAGTGACTGTGGGAGAAGGAGCTGGAGAGAACCCAGGAAGGCAGAGCTACATGAGGGTGTCCCGGATAGAAGAGTGTCCCCAAAGATTCATGTCCACCACCAACTTCAGAATGGAATCTTATTTGGAAATGGGGTTTTTACATATGTAATTAGATAAGATGAATCCATACCAGACCGAGGTGGGTCCTAAATCCAGTGGCTGGTGTCCTTGTAAGAAGAGAAAACAGAGACCCAGGGAGACGCCCTGTGACAGCAGAGGCTGAGGTTGAGTGACGCCTCCACAACCCAGGAAGGCCAAGGCTAGCTGGAGCGGGGGGGAGGACCGGGGCGGATCCTCCCCGGAGCCTGCAGAAGGAGGCAGCCTTGCCAATGTCCCACTGCGCTTCCGGCCTCCGCAGCCGAGAGACAGCTCTGTGCCCCAACAGCCCCAAGAGGCCGATACGGGAGGATCGAGGGTGGCTGGGGGTTGGGCTCCCCCTTGCCTCCTATCAGGTGAAGGTTTTGGGACCTTTGAGGTGAGGGAGTGATTTGAGGTCGAGAGGAAACTTCCTGGCCACTGAAATGTGACCTCACCAAGGTTGGCAGCATGCACTCGCGCCTGAGGTGTTTGGGGTGTCTGCACAGTGGGACCCCATAGAATCAAGCTGGATGGGGAAGAATGAGTGGGGGGAGTCCGTGCTGGGTGCTCTCCAGGCAGGTGGAGTGGGGAGGTGAGCACCCGGCGCAGGTGCTGGACAGACTCCAGTAGAGCAAGCGGAAGGTGGCGTCTGAGGGAGCAAGGCTGCAGGTCTGGGAATTAGGCAGAGTGAACCCTGATGGGAGACCCCGGGGCAGGGAGGGCAGAATGTCCCTCAGGCGGTGCCACCTTCCAGGGCAGTAGGAGGGCTGTGGCTCTGGGCCAGGGAGGGCAGGGGAGTCCCTCACACTCGGAGCCTGCCTCGGGGAGAGGCCGGGCTCACTGAGGACCTGGGCCCAGGCTCCAAGTGCTCTTGGCTGAGAGGAAGAAGATGAAGCTTAGTGTGACCAGGACAGGGGTGTCAAGAGGGGTGGGGTTCCCAGAGGCACCGGGACCCCAGAGGAAGGCAGCATGGCACAGCACCCAGCCAGGGAGCCGCAGACCCAGCCACCCCAGGCTCTAGGGACTTCTGCCAATGGACATGGGCCTGCTGTTTAACCCCTAGAGCTGCAGACCCGGCCACCCAAGTCTCTGGGAACTTCTGCCGATGACATGGGCCTGCTGTTTAACTCCCAAGCCCGGCTTCCTCGTTTGCACGGTGAGAATTGTCGTAGCCCCCTCACTGTGCTATCCCGAGCGTAAGTGGGACAGCCTTCATGGCCTGCCTCGCAAGGCACTGGCCCCCGGCAGGGACTGGAGATGGAATCATGGCAGCCATCTGCTGCCTGTCTGCAGGAATGGTGACAAGAGCTCAACAGGAATAAGCTCCCGATGCAGACGGGAGTCAGAGAAGGGTGATTGGCCAAGTGGCCAGAAGCCGTGTGTGGGGACGACACGTGTGCTGGTCAAAGGTGGCAGTCAAGGTCAGCTGAAGGTCATGGACAGCATGGAGCTGGTGATCAGATGGACCCAACAGCTCTATTGATAGCCTCACCCGGGCCTGCTCAAGAACGGCACAGCAGGGAGGGTGGCCTTGGTTCCCCACCCGTCACTCGGGGCCTCCCCAGGGCCAGGGCTGGAGTCCAGAAGGCTCCAGGGCAGGACCTCCCTTCTCTGGGTCCTCTCCTCTGTCCGTCTCTCTGCCTTCAGCATGGTCCCCCCTGGGCTGCCAGCTGGAGCTGGTAATTAGCAGCTGTCTTCCTTGGGCAGGCAGTAACCTCAGTCCCACCTCAGGAAGCTCCTATGTCTCTTTTTCATTAACCACCCATTTCCTAAGTCAAAATACCAGCCAACAGCAAGACAGGAATGCTGAAGGGCAGCCTGAGGCCCTGGGCACTTAGAGCTAGAAGGCACTTGGAGAGGCCATCTGATCCACCCACCTCTGTAAGCTCAGGTTCATGTCTACAGAAGTGAGTCTCGGATGGAAAAGGACACTAGCTGGCATTCAGGGCAGTCTCTGGCCAGTTCTTGAGTTCTCTGGACCCCACTGAGTCTGGATTGAATATTCCCAGGGTTTGGGGAGCTCACTTCCTTGCAAAGCAGCCGTTTCACCGTGAAACACCTCTGATAAGCTGGGTGCGGTGGCTCAAGCCTGTAATCCCAGCACTTTGGGAGGCCGAGACGGGCGGATCACGAGATCAGGAGATCGAGACCATCCTGGCTAACACGGTGAAACCCCGTCTCTACTAAAAATACAAAAAAATTAGCCAGATGTGGTGGCAGCGCCTGTAGTCCCAGCTACTCCGAGGCTGAGGCAGGAGAATGGCATAAACCTGGGAGGCAGAGCTTGCAGTGAACTGAGATCCGGCGATAGAGCAAGACTGTCTCAAAAAAAAACAAAACAAAAACAAAAAAAAAAACTCCTCTGACTCCCAGAGGCTGCTTCTTCACACTGAGCAAGTCCGTCTCCCGGGAACCTCACCCTGCAGTCCCATTTCTGGCATATTTGCTCCATGTTCCCATCAAGGCCTCTCAGAAATGTGAATCCTGCTTTGGGAATGAATATTATGGAGTGTCCTCTCCGCCGGCGATGAACATATCTGTTCACATCTGAACAGCTCGGAAACCAGGACACAGCTCACAATCAATGCTGCCTTACCACGTAACCATCAGGTTTGTTTCTTTTTAGGAATACCTAAAATATCAGTGCATCTGCAGCATCTCAGAGTCAATGAACACAGCCTGCGTGTTTAGTTGATCTCTGCTCTGCAATTCACAGCTGCACACAACCCAATGGGGAAAGGCATGCTCCTTGCAATCATAAAGGCCGAAGACACACCCAGGGTCTCACAGCTCGGAAGCCACAGACAGGATTTCAGCTCCTTCCAGCCTATCTGGCTGCAAAGCCTGTGCTGCCTGTGCAGCCGAGAGCCAGCACTGTCTGGCTTGGCAGCCCCTGGTTGATATAAGCGCACCCCTCCACCCTCTGCCCCATGCAGCAGCCAAGCATCCTGTGCACCAGCTGCTCCCTCAGGGCTCAGCCCTTGTGTACCCTGGAGTGGGGGCCACTCTGGCAGCAGGCCCTGCCCTCAACAGAGGTGAGGAAAGGCCAGGCCTGGGGCAAGGAGACCTGCATTTAGGTTCACAGTGCTCTGGCAGCCCCAATTTTTCCCTGCCAGCCACTTCTGAGTGTATTCCATTGCAGACACCCATTACCCCTGGGCTGAGCCATCTCCGGCTGCAGCCCTGCTTGGTCATCACAATGCCCTCGCCTAGACTTGCGGAGCTGAAGGCAGTGGCCCAGCACCCTGGTGAATCCCTTGAAGCCCTTTTGGGATCATGTTTCCCCTTTCATCTCACAGCATGCTCCTGAGGAGGCCTTTGGGGCAGGATGCCCTTATTTGACCCAAGAGGGAGCTACGCACAGAGAGGCTGAGGATGCAAGGAGGCCCAGGCAGAGACCCCAGGAGCACCCCAGTAACTGCTCCCTAACACTGCCCTTAGCCCTGGGCCCTCGGCCCTCTCAGCCATCTGCATGTCTGCCAAGGCAGGTGGGCATCAAGGCTCCTGCCCCCTCCTCCAGGGCTGTGGCGAGGACCCCACGGCAGGGCATCTGTAGCACATGGGAGGATGGCGTCACTAGCCTCTCCTTGCTGATGAGGACTGGAAACCTGGAGAGCCTTGTGACTCACCCAAGGTCATAGCTCAAGGCTGAGTCAAAACCCTTCTTCAGCCTGCAGATGCTGCATGAGCGGGCGATGCTGCCCACCTGAGGGTGCTGTGTCCCGCCACGCACCTGGGCACATTCTTTACCTGGCACCAGGCTCCTCCTGGAGGCACAGCTTGGGGTGAGCTCAGATGCCATGGCATGTGCACTGCACCCAACATGCACCTCGTGTGATGAAGCAGAATCCCACGGCCCTGACTCTCCTATGCCAGGAGAACCACTGGAACATTCCCAGCCAGTGCCTGCTCTTGCGCCAGGGACTGAGGGAAGGATGCAGGTCTTGGCTCTCCACCACCTGTGTGCCTGGGATGGGAGCTAAGTGGCACACAACTTACCCCCCAAGGCGGCGGTTATGATTTCAGCTATGCTGTGAGTGCAGCAGCAGGAGCCACGCAGAGGCAGCCTCCACCCAGGACGTCAGTCCCACGGCACCTCACAGCCCCTGAGTCCCTGCCTGGGAGTAGGGCCCACAGAGCCCTCGGAGAAGCCTTCAGAGGTACCTGACCTGGCTTCCACACACTGCAATGTGTGCCTTCCTAGTCCACACCTCTCAACGGCAATGACGGAGGCCACTTGGTCCTGTGCTGATCCAGCTGTTCCTTTCTCTTGTGGTCTGCAGCTCTGCCTGCACTTGGCTTGTGTGGACATGGAGCCCATTCATCCGGTGGCTTGGTGTAATCTGGAGACTCTCATGGCTCTGCTTTGTTGCCTGGTAGGGTGGGCCATAGACAGACAGAAATGTGACCCCCTTGGAACACTGGGCTTGGGTGCAGGGAATGCCCTGAGACCTGGCTACAGGCACAAAACAGAGATACAGGAGCGGTGCTTCTCTCGGTGGCCTCTTAAGAGGAACAGATGTTTCTTCCATGATCCTGAGGCCCACCACTTGCTAGAAGTGATGGCAGGACTATGGTGCCACTATAGGACACTGGCTTCAGGCAGGAAGCCATGGCCACCCTTCCTATGAGGTCTTGTGGGGCAGCACACCTGCCATGGGGCTGGGAAAGCAGACAGGTGCCTCCTCCGAGGAAGGGGCCTTGGGTAAACTGAGTTGGAACATGGTGCTGGCTGGAGGTGGTCAGGCCCCTCCTCCCCTCCAGAGTCCAGGTCAGAGTGCTGAGCCATCATCGCACTACAGGCAGAAGGGGGCAGAAGGAACTTCAGAAGAAGCAGAGAGCACAGCATGGGGCTGGACGGAGCGTGTGCAGGAAAGGCCTGGGGAGAAGATGCTGCTTCAGCTGAACTTGGAAGCATGAGCAGCCACTTATCAAGGCTGGAGGAAGGACGGATTCCTGGAGCGGTGGCGCCAGAAGCAGAGGTAACAGAACTTGCAAAAGAGCCATAGAAATGAGGGACCACATTACCCCTGGGACCCCATGCTGTCCAGGAAAGCTGGGGTGAGGGCCTCATGGGGCAGAGAGGATGTTGGCTGTCTGCCAACAGAGAGGAGAAAAGTCAGTAAAGGCAAAAGACCATATTTGAAAATGAAGATGTTGGGCTTCCTCCTTGGGCTATGGGAAGCCAGGACCTCCTGAGGCAGAGGTGTGATGTGTTCAGAGGAACAAGCATTACAGGAAGTGGCGCTGGTGAGTTTGGGGGAGTCAGAGTAGACATCCAGAAAGAGAACTTGCGAGGCCAAGAGGGTGGGTGAGACACAGCACAGAGCCAGCCATGACACTGGATCTATAGAGGGGTCTTTCACAGAGACTGCCTCTGGGAGAGGAGAAGACTTAGAGGGATCCATAACTCAGTTTGGACACACTGACCTCTATCACCATTGTAATGCCCAAGAGAAGATGCTCCAAAGGCAATTGGCTACGGGCTGGGACAGACACAAGTTAAAAGAGAAGCTAAAAGGGCAGGTAAGAATCTTCAACAAACAGGTTAACTGAGTCTGTGGATAAGATGGTGCCAAAATGAGCAGATAGAGAGGTGAAGAGAAGAGAGGAGTGGAGGAGGGGAGGGAGGGGAAGGGAGAAAGACTAAAGACAGAAACTAGGGGCACCAGAGGGATAGGCAAGTGGAGAGGATCCTGCAAAGATCAAGAAAAATTTTTTAAACTTGGAACTGGAAGAGATGTTGGAGGTTGGATTAGATTTTCATTCAACGTTTTTTTGTTTTGTTTTGTTTTTTGTTTTTTGTTTTTACGTACAAGAATGTCTTCAGCAACCTTCTGTTTATATAGCTTCTGCTTGAACACCTCCAGTAACAGGGACCTCAGTACCTTTGAGCTAGCCCTATGATTGAACATGGATCTTGTGCTAGGCAGCTCTCCTATATATTGTGACCAAGTCTATCTTACTACATTCTCATACTCTGGTGCTGAATCCATCCTGAGGGTCACAAGACTCAACTCTCTACTCTGGCAGGGACTGAATTCTCCCTTCACGTTGGCCAACCATAGTCTGCATTGATCGTCCATAGTACACACTGACCCTCCATAGACCACACTGACCATCCACAGTCCACACTGACCATCCATAGTCCACACTGACCCTCCATAGTCCACACTGTCCATCCATAGACCACACTGACCATCCATGGTCCACACTAACCCTCCATAGTCCACACTGTCCATCCATAGACCACACTGTCCATCCATAGACCACACTGACCGTCCATAGTCCACACTGACCATCCATAGACCACACTGACCATCCATAGTCCACACTGACCATCCATAGACCACACTGACCATCCATAGTCCACACTGACCCTCCATAGTCCGCACTGTCCATCCATAGTCCACACTGACCATCCATAGACCACATTGACCAACCATAGACCACATTGGCTATCTATAGTCCACACTGACCATCCATAGACCACACTGATCATCCATAGTCCACACTGGCCATCCATAGACCACACTGACCATCCATAGACCACACTGACCATCCATAGTCCACACTGACCATCCATAGACCACACTGACCATCCATAGCCCACACTGACCATCCATAGATCACACTGACCATCCATAGACCACGCTGACCAACCATAGACCACACTGACCCTCCATAGTCCACACTGACCCTCCACAGTCCACACTGACCATCCATAGACCACACTGATAATCCATAGACCGCACTGACCAACCATAGACTGCACTGACCCTCCATAGTCCATACTGACCATCCATAGACCACACTGATCATCCATAGACCATACTGATTGTCCATAGACCACATTGACCGTCTATAGTCCACACTGACGGTGCATAGTCCACACTGACTGTCCATAGTCCACATTGATCATCCGTAGTCCACACTGACCATCCATAGCCCACATAGATCATCCATAGTCCACATAGATCATCCATAGACCACACTGACCATCCATAGACCACACTGATTGTCCATAGACCACATTGACCGTCCATAGTCCACAATGACCATCCATAGTCCACACTGACCATCCATAGTCCACAATGACGGTCCATAATCCACAATGACCGTCCATAGTCCACAATGACCATCCATAGTCCACATTGACCGTCCATAGTCCACACTGATCATCCATAGTCCACATTGACCATCCATAGACCACACTGACCATTCATAGTCCACACTGACCACCCATAGACCACACTGACCACCCATAGTCCACACTGACCATCCATAGACCACACTGACCACCCATAGTCCCCACTGACCATCCACAGTCCACACTGACCAACCATAGACCATTTTGATCATCCATAGACCACGTTAACAATCCACAGTTCACATTGGCCATCTGTAGTCCATATTGGCCATCCACAGTCCATATTGATCATCCATAGTTCAAAGCCATTGTCTGTTGATTTCTTGTGAAAGGCCTAGCATCTTGGGTTGACCTCCTCATCAGTAATGTTCATCTGCAGGTCAGGAGTGTGGAAGGTCTAGTCCCCCAGCCTATGCTAATGTCCAGACTGCGGAGTGGGGCTGTTACTTAACCTGTTGAGACAGGCAGGCAGCATCTGTAGCCTTATGAGGGAGGGGTGTGTTTTAGGAGCTGTTTGGGCCAGAAGTGGGTATAAAAGCTTAGGCGAGTCCAGGGTCTCACCTAACATGTCCAAGATCTTCCAAAAAAGAAAAAGTGAGATTCAACCATGTTTAATACCAAAACTCCATGTTTTCACTATGCTAAGTATCACTTTCAACATAGGGTTGAGCAGCCCAGAAAACCCTTCTTGTTTCCAGCTCTGTGAATTACATCTAACATGAGTAGAGAGGTAGACAGCTGCACACTGCAGCCCAGTGGTGCGCTGGGGCCACTATTTCATGAATCAACAGCTCTGTCCTGGTTCAGGGAAGCCACTCTTAAGTCCCCTCGACAATCCCAGCTTGCCCGTCACCTGGACTCATCTCCTACTTGGCTTCCTGCATCATAGTATGTCTCCTGCCGCCTCCCTTCATGCTGTGTTCACTGTGATCTTCTCAAAATGCAAGACAAGCATGCTACCCCCATGCCTAGAGCCGGGGCTCCAACATGAAGACCACCTCCTCGAGGGCTTCTGAGGCCGCACTGCCCAGCCCTGGCTGCCTCCAGTGCAAGCCTCATCTTGCCCTGCTCCCTCCCCTGGACGCTGGCCCCAAGGCCAGCCCACCCTCAACTGAACCCTTCCCTCTCTTGACCTGTATCCATGGTGAGCAGCTAGGGTTGGGCTAGGGTGGGGAAAGTCTAGAAGAAAATGGAGAGCTCCCTGTGGTTCGGCTGCCTCTGACCAGCCCCTCATCTTCCTCACCCCATCAATCACTCCAGGAAGGACAGCTGGAGGAGCAAGATAAACGGAAACCCTGAAACCTCCTAAAAATGAGCTAATCTCCTAGCCCATTGGGCCAATCACTCCTTGTCAGGCAGGCTGTTAAGTGAGGCACTGAGGAAAGACTCCATCCTCCGAGGAGCGGGGAAGGAGGTTTGGTGATGGAGTTGCTCCGTGCAGGCTGTTCATCTTCACACCGAAAGAAACAAGGGACGGCCGGCTGCTCACAGTCTACTGCAAGGAGACAGGTCTTCCTGGACAGTGCCCTCCCAGGGACTGGGCAGCTCTGATGCAGGCACCGAGAGAATGCCACACGCTCCCTAATCATCCTACAGTTGATGCGGTGCGACCCGGGAGTGGACGCAGACCAGGCCCAAGCAGTGCCTCGCGAGGTGAGCCATGACATAGAGAACGCAGAACGCAGAACGCAGAAGTGTCTGCAGAGGATTTTGCATTAAGCACCAGGGAAGGGGCTGCAAGCCTCGGAGGGCCTCAGACCTGAGTCATGGGACTCTCCCGATCCCTAATGCCTACGTTGGCTGGGTGCAAGGCAGGAACTGTGTGTGTGTGTGTGTGTGTGTGTGTCTTACTTTAGGTTGTGTATCTACTGGCTGTGTCTACAGGAGGCAGGAGCACCAGCACCCTGGGCTATTTCCCAACACGTCTTCCTTCTGTTCTGTCAGTTGAGAGGCTGAGGCAGCGGAGAGGCCAGGCCAGACCCGGGCCTTGGCAGGTTGGAGCCTCTTGGAAGGAACAGACTCAGGCTGGACCACGTGTCAGGGCTTAGCCCTGTGACCTCCGGCACCCACAGCCAGGCTGCCAAGGGTCTCATTCAGTTGGACATACCCAAGAGGTTGAGGCATAGGGAGGCGAGGGGGTCAGCATTCTGGGTCTCTGAGTTCAGGGCTTTGTTAGTGACGCGGCGGTCCCTGGAAAGTGCCCGGTGTGGAGGTCACATGTGGATAGGTTGGGTGGGCAGGGAGGAGATTGAAATTGCAGGTCCCGGCGCCCAAGAGGCCAAGTCTTCAGGATTACTCTCTTCTCCACCACGCTGTCCCCCAAAATCTGACTCCCCTAAAGTCCCCTCCTGAGCATGCCTCAGCCCAGCTCCTGAGCATCTGCTTCTCTCTCCCTCTGCTCCCAACCCCACCTACCTGACTCGGGCGGAACCCCTCGCGCTTCCTAGCACACTGGAAACGAGGCCACTAGGTGCTTGCGAGGCCTTTCTCAATGACAGCACCTCCCGCCTTGACTTAGGGTTCTATGGATGAATGTGTCTCTCCCAGAGGCCCAGAACCCAAGAGTGAGGCCACGATTCAGCTGTCCTCAACCCCGAGCCTCACTCCAGGCCAGGGACAAAGGGGTCTCCAGGCTGTAAGGGTCTAAAGAGCAGACCCCAGGCTCTGTCAATGGCGGGTGTTCCCACAGGGCTGGGCACCTGGTGTGTGCTCCCAAGTCCGTAAGACTTAAGCCTGCCAGGAGGTCAGGAGGTAAGCACAGAGACTCCAGGCTTGGAAGCTGGGTCCACAGGCCTGCAGCCAGGCCGGGCACCTGGAGCAATTACATGAGCAAATTGTCAGCACGGGCAGGACCAGGCACGAGGGCAAGAGGACAAGACCGCCAACAGGGAGCTGAGGCTTAAGCCCTGGCAGAGCTGCCTCCTTCCCCACAGGAATCTCCCGCCCAGCCCAAGAACAGAAGAGGCTGGAGAGGAAAGCACTGTATTCATTGTGCTTTCCATTTTGCATATTTTACCACGCTTTGACGGAGACAGCTTGCTGACCAGGAGAGGCTGCCCCTCCCAGGGCTGACTAGGAGAGGCTGGCCACTCCCTGGGGATGGAAGCTCCCATGCAGAGTGCTGTTCCAATGCAGCCGGCCCACCCAGCGCCCAAAGACCACTCACCTGCCATCATCAGGCTCCCACAGCCCAGGACACTAGTCCCCTGCCCTAAATCACCTAAGGCCAGTTGTGTGTCTACTGGCTGTATCTACAAGAGGCTGAGTCACCAGCACCTGACCACCCACATTGCCCAGAGCCTACTGAAATGATTCACCCACCAAAATTATTCCAACCAGCCAAACCAGGTCTGCGCACCCTGCCTGCCCCGCACCTGGCCTTCCCTGCAGAGACCACAGTGCAGGCTCACAGCAGCTTCCCCTATCGCCAGCCGGTGCTCCCCTTTGTGACCCTGCACAGCTGACACCTGTGGAGTGTTCTGGCTATCGGCACCTGCACCCCTCTCTGTGTTCCTCTCCAGGATAGAAGTCAGACACACGGAATCACTTTCCCAGCCCTGTAGCTAGGATGTGGGCACGTGTCCCTGACTCAACCAGCCAGACCAATATCCCAGGACACGGAGGTCCAGAGAAGCTGTGACCCAGGAGAGCGGGCTGCTCCGGTCTCGGTGGCAGTGCCCACAGCTGCGGTTCTGAGCTGGCAATGGCCAGGGTACGAGCTGTAGCCTCTGAGGGCAGCCGTGGTGCCCTCACTGTGCCTGCACATCTGGCTGGGTGGCTTCGCCACCTAACCTGCCGCCGAGCTTGGACCTCAAGCCTTCCTGGCCCTTCCGTGAGCCTCCCAGCGCCCTGCCAGTAAAACCCTGGTCTGACTGAAACTCTTGTCTCTAAGACCCCTGACCCACAGAGAGCAGGGCCCAGGCAGCACCTCACTCCCCCACTGCTCCTCAGCCGGCTAGCAGATACTCACAGGGCTGACCTCAACCCTGGAAGTGACCTCCTCTGGGGCATTCTGTAGTCTGGCCTCCCCAGGACCTAGGTCCAGCCCAGCACCAGCCCTCCGCACCTCTGCTCATGAGCCTTCCTTGTCACCCGCCGTCCTCCGAATCGCCCGCCTCCTTCTGTGTGCGTGCCCACTCTCTGTCCCGTCTCTTCTCCCTTCCCTCTTCTGTGCTGCACTCACTGCCCACCCAGGCTCCCTGCTCTTCTCCGTCTCCAGCTTTTTGCTTTTGCTTCTCCACACCCGGGGACACCCTCCCTCCCCTTTCCCACTCTCATCTGCAGCCATCAAGGTGAGGTTTGTTTCCCCAGGCTCAGGCTGTGCTGCCTCCTCCGGAAGCCCCCTGTGATAACTGTCAGGCCTACATGTCTCCCTGAGCCTCCTGGCATCCCCTGGCTCTCTCCTGCAGGGCCCTTGCCCCTCAGCTGGGAACTAGCGCCCCTGCCGACAGAGACCGCGTAGCACCAGCTCTTCCTTCCCTGCGGGGACCCGGCCATCTGCCTAAGGAGCTAATGGAGCATCGTGGATGGATGCGCAAAGGATGCACGAAGTCGGTGCCAGAGGCTGCTCCTTCCGCTCCCAGCCAAGTGGCCCTCCCACTCGGACTCTCCCAGCTCGCGGGGAGCCAAGCACGATTTTTGGCTGGCCTTGCAGAGGCGACATTCAAAAGCCCAGGCTGCCGTGTGAAATCTCCTGGCTCCTCCTTTGTGATTTTCAGGCTAAAAATAAAATCCCCGGGACCCCGGTGGCTGCCATTGTTGCTGCTATTGAAACGTGATGAGCGCCTGATCAAAATTCTTATGCATTGTTGACAGGGGAGGCAACCCGGCACTTATCTCCCAGTGACTTTAAAAATAGAGCCTCTTCCCTTTCTGCCAGGGCAAAGCAATAATTTAGATAATTGAAACTCTGAAATGAGTTGGAGACGAATCGCTGTGGCTTTGGGCCCTTTTATGAGACTTTTTCTTTGTATGAAAAAGAATGGAATCAGAAAAAGAACGTTTTGCTCACACAAAGACCCTGAGTGGGACGCATCTCGTCAATGTGAAACTGCGCGGCTCCGGGACCCTGGCTGTCGAGCTGGGGGCTGTTGTGGCTTCTCAGAGCTGCACACCTCCCTTCTACCCCGGGACAGCGGGGCAGGTGCAGGCCACACTGAGGGGTGAGCTGTCTGTGCTGGGAGCAGGGGGCCTCCTGGATGAGCCCCTCCTTCTCTACCCTCTGCCTCTCTTGTTGGGAGGCAGGCAGCTCCTCCCGCAAGCACCCGCTGGCTGGGGCAGAGATCCGCCTCCCAGCCAGCAGGCCCTTCCCTGGGGAAGCCCCTCGCTCCTCATGCGGAACCTGGATCCTACTCGCCTGAAACAGGAATGTTATTTCATCTCTGCTCCTCCGTCAAGGCCACCTGCAAAGGCCTCTCTGTTGCCACCGCCAGCACCACCCACCAGCCTCTCCCCTCCGGGGAGCGCAGCAGCCTCCGCCCTGCCTCCTGGCTGCCCTGACCGTATCCCCCGAACCAGACTCTTTCTTCCTCTCTGCCCCGATGGCCAGAGTGATCTTTACGAAGCACACACTGAGAGTTGCCATTCTCTCGCTCCTGGTCTCGAATGACTGCCCCTCACCCAGGAAGGCACTGCACGCTCTCCAGGGCCCAGTGCAGCCTGGCGCCCACACTCTCCCAGCCACCCACACCCCCCCAGCCACCCCAGTCACCCACACTCCCCGGTCACCCCAGCCACCCACATCCCCCCAGCCACCCCAGTCACCCACAGCCCCCCAGCCACCCCAGCCACCCACACCCCCCCAGCCACCCCAGCCACCCACACCCCCCAGCCACCCCAGCCACCCACACCCCCCCAGCCACCCCAGCCACCCACACCCCC